>NW_024429202.1:20170218-20475937 GCF_017639785.1 Mesocricetus auratus
ACACACACACACACACACACACACTGTATCCTCCACACCCCAAAAACACATCATCTGTGTTTTAAAAGAATATTGCAGTTTGCATGACCAAAATAATTTTTTCCAGTGGTAAAAATTAACCTGTCCCATGAATTTACCATCCTTTAATTCCATTATTTTATAATACTTGTAAAGATAAAATGAAACTGACCTCTGTCAGCCTTACCATTTTACTGGATACTGTCATATACCTTGTTGAAAATAGAGTTAAGATGTGCTTGTATATATTGAAATGAATTCAGTAAAAAGAGATGTATGGTTTTACATTCACTGTAGTTTATAACATTCTGGGCGTGGGATGACACCAACAGGAAGAAATGCCTTTCTCTTATGTGTAAAGACAACTGCTGGAAGTATTGATTTTGGAGAATGAACTCTCTAAATCTAATTCTTCAAAGGCAAATGTAGACAAATGCAATGATTGTGGAAGAGATATTGGTACTGTGGCTAAGCAGGTGTGGGGAGCAGGAATAATCACTTAAGACAGGAGCTGCAACTGGAAAAGGGAGTGCCAGTTATTCTCATGCAGCATACATGAGAGGTCCGATTCTGTGAACTCCTCAAGGACTTACTCCCATCTGGTTTGCTTGTAGTCTGATTATCTTTGATCCTTATTACTATCAAAGAAATTGATGTTTATCAACACTGATGTTTCAGAAGGTAACCCCCTATGGGCATCCAATTACTTTCTTCTGCAGCCAGCTACTGGGAAAAGGAGATTGATTGACAGATGGCTCTGGAGTGCAATCCTTTGGGCCCAGTGGGGTGCATCCAGATTGACTCAATGTTGAGATTTCCAAGAATCTTGCAAATACACACTAGGGAACCCTAATTGAACTCTAGGGGTCTGTGCTTAATCCACTTTCAACTTGAAATCACTCCCATCCTGAAGAAACCCTCTTTAGGCCCATACATAACTTCCAACAGCAAGAAGTTACAGTAGCTAAAGCAGATCTAGATTTTGATGGCATCAGTGTTTTCATCTCAAGCAGGCTACAACCTTTGGGTAGTAAGTCATGTTCTCCTGATGCCTACGGTGCCTCTTATTCTGGAATCCCTTTGCATGCCATAACAATGTGTCAAAAATGGAACCCTTATAAGTAAAATGAACTTATTTTCCACCCTCGAGGAGGCTTGGAAGAGCAAGAGCACAGCACCTGCATACTTTATGTCAGCCAAAGGCAAAATAGTAATTGCTACTTTGTCTAGAATGTCCTGGTTCTCAGTTTCTCCTTAAGTTTATGTACATCCCCTTAGACCTAACAGCTATCCTCAGGAAGCCTCAATTCCTTCTTTCAGAATGGTTTAAAGAATTATTCTCTTAGGACTTTCATTCACTGTTTGTTTAATTTTTGTCTTGAATCTCATTTTTCATACTTGTTAAGTGTTCAGCAAATACAGTCTGAATGGAAGTATCCTGGCTTCAGTCCTTGAACTTTCTATGCCTACATCTTTCTAAATAGAGTGTTAATAATACATTATAGCCCAGAGAACATTATCATTGAGATAATCAAAGGAAATTACGGTCTGAAATGCATACAGTTTGGAGTCCCTGTATTAGAAATAATTATTGTTGCTATCTCATGCTCTCTATTGCTTTATTGAACTTCTGTAAAATGAATAGAATGCCATTAAAATGGGTCTCAATAGTCAGCCACCTAATTTGATAGTCTGTATAGCATAAGATTAGATTTCAATTACTGGAAAAGTTAGAAAATCTTCCTGTGTCAGATTTATTGTGAGTCCAGATGTCTAGAAAGCACAGATATATTAACTGTATAGCACAACACAAGTCTTTCTCAGTCTAGCTACGTTTTTGTTCTGAAAGCAGCATGAGAGTGAAATTAGCATATGGCCAATTTGCTGGATGCCCAGAGGTTCTCGGATCATGCTGATACATCTTTATCTGCTCATTAGGATTATGGCTTGAAATTTGGTTTACTTGAGTTTATGCCTATTGCTCGAGAAGTCACTGCATATTACTCGGGCAGCCTTTGAAGTGTATACAGATGAGCGATAGCCATTCTCATGCATACATGTCTGTGTGCTTGTATATTTGGTTAGTTTTATAGTTTTTATATGCTGAAAAGGTTTCTTTAGGGAAAATTCAAACTAAATAAGATGGTGGGTTTAAAAAGCTACTCTTACTGTGATATGAACAAAACTAAATTTTGCCTTTTGTTTCACACTTACAAACTTCACTTAGTGGGTAGGATCTGACTTGAGCCCTGATAAGACTGGTCAGGAGTCAGAGACTCTCTACTCATTTTCTTACTCTTAAATGTATTTTCAATTTAACATTCCCCTTCTCCAGGTCACAGACTAAAATATAATAAATCACAATTCTCAACATAATATGCTATCACACCACTCACATAAGATTGCTAAAGAGCAGGACCAGAAAGGACTAATTAAAACCAAAAGGAAGCAGGATTTTGATCAGGGAAGACAAGAAAGACTAGAGGTTCCCTGACTAATTTAACTCTAAAAAATATGATTTTTATTTGTCACATAATGTATTCTTATTACAATATTTGTATATACATGTCATATATCATATACATATATCTCATATATACGGGATATAGGATTGTTTATCCTGATTATCATTTCCCTCTATTCCTCCCAGTTCTAACCCCATTTCCTCTACCATCCAGATGCACCTTATTTATGTCTCTTATTAGGAAACATACAGGCTTCTAAAGAAAAATAGTAATTAAAATATATAAAATATAATATGATAAGACAAAAAATGAACACATCAGAATTGGACAAAGCAAAGAGCATTAAAAGAGTCCAAGAGAAGGCAAAATAAACAGTGACCCACTTGTCTACACACTCAGAAATCCCTTGAAAACACTAAATTGTAAGAAATGAATCTGTAGAGTAAAATTAGATAATAAGATAAGGAAAAGCCCTGACACTACATTATGAGACAAGGAACCCCACACATAACCTTCAGTTCAATTTTTGTTGATCATATACTGCTGGGCATATATACTGTGTTTCCCTAGTGATATAGTTTTGGAAGAAACTAAATTTTCATTTGCAAGTGGTGATTAACTGAAGATTACATCTGGGTTAGGAATGGAGGCATATGCCCACATCTTTCATCTCTAGACCCTAGCTGGTGCAGACTCATACAGGTCCTTCATTCTGCTTCAGTATCTGTGAGTTCAAATGTGCTTTGATCCTGTTGTTTAAAGGGTTTTGTTTTCTTGGTGTCTTCCATCCCCATTGGCTTATACTATTTCTGCTCCCACATCCCATTGGGGTTCCTTGAAGCCTGATGGGAGGGATTCTAGGGATTCCTAACATTTAGGGTTGAGTGTTCCACTACATAATGTCTGGTTGTGAGTTTATGTATTTGGTACCTCTATATTTAGTAACTGCTATAAAATAAAATTTTTCTGATGCTGATAGAGAAAGTCTCTCTTCTTATGAGTACATCAGGTTGTTGTTAGGAGCTATTTTATTGCCCAAAATAAACAGTATTATTTGGTTTTACCCTAGGTCCATGGTTTATATAATCTCAGGTTCTGAGTCACCCAAGCAATATTGGGCAGGAATTCCATCTTGGGCCTTCAGTTAAATCACATATTGGTTGATTACATCCACAAATTTTGTGCTACTATTTCACTAGCATATCTCATGGTCATATATATCAAAGGGTTGGTGGCCAGGGTTGGAAATTATTTCTTCTTTGGCAGTGTGCAGATGTTTATACATGATGAAGGTTCTATGGTGTAGGCAGCAGCTTGACTATTGACTATTCTATGTTTAACAAGCTGTGTAGATGTGGTCTTCAGAAATATAGCCTTTCTCTCAGTTTGTGGAAAGCAACCCAAAGCCTTGGGGGTTTCAAGGAACTCCTTTGGGTAAAATTTCAAATAATATAATCCAATCTTGATATTAGAACATTGTTTGGTGATAAGCATGCCCAACTGTGGCTCAGTCTCCCCTGTTTTTTTTATCAATTTCATTTAGATCACCTTCATATATGTATACATTTTATGAGGTCTCCACTGTAGTAGGTTTCCACACCATCCCTCACTTCCCATTGATTTAATTGTCTCTCACCTTCTTTCCTCTTCTTCCATGCCCCTCTCCCATTGAGCCTTCCATTCCAGTGTAGATGTCAATCATTCACGAATGTTCTGTTTCTCTTTCCCAGGCACATTTATCAGCCCCCCACCCCGTGCAGGTTCTCACTGCCCACCCGTTCATTTACTCTATACCTAACCTCTTGGTTAACACTGATTTTACAGCTAATATCCACATGTAAATGGATATATATCATATTTCTCTTTCTGGGTTTGAGTTATGTCACTCAGGATGACTGTTTCTATTGCACCAATTTACCTGTGAATTTTATGATTTTACTAATTATGTTTAACATTTTGTTTAAGTATTTCACAGTCATTTGAGTTTCTCCTTTTGAGAATTTTCTGTTTAGAACTGCACCACATTTTTAATTAGGTTGTTTGCTTTCTGGATATTTAGGTTCTTTTTTGTTTTGGTTTTTATGAGACAGGGTTTCTCTGTATTGTTTTGGAGGCTGTCGGAACAGCCCAGCCTCGAACTCACAGAGAACCACCTGCCTCTGGCTCCCGAGTGCTCGGATTAAAGGCGTGTGCCACCACTGCCTGGCAGATATTTAGTTTCTTGAATTCCCTTTATATTTTTGATGTTATCTCTCTATTGAATATGTAGTTGATAAAAATCTTTTCCAAATCTGTTGGTTCCCATTTTTTCCAAATTATAGTGCTCTTTGTTGAAAAGTACCTTATTGGTTTCATGGGTTCATGAGGAATGAGAATTCAATGCTCATGTTAGAGATACTTTGTTAAATTCATTCTTACATTAGAATTACAGGAATGACTAAAAGAGAACACAGAGAAAGCATGACTTCCCATCTATGGAGCAGTTGGTGCTTTTCACTCAACCAGGAGGCAATGTTTTGAAGAATCCTTAGGAGGGTAGGTATTGAAACCTGATAATACAGAGTTACAAACAGCAGCAATGCTAACATCTTCCTTCAAGGAATATCAGGAATCTCACTCACCAATAAGTAAAGTCATCTACAATAGGTAAGACATAAAGAACCAAATACAGATCCTTGTATATAAATTTCCTCCATCAGATTGAGAAACACAGAAAGAGGAAGAAGAAGAAGAAGAAAAAGAAGAAGAAGAAGAAGACGAAGAAGAAGAAGAAGAAGAAGGAGAAGAAGAAGAAGAAGAAGAAGAAGAAGAAGAAGAAGAAGAAGAAGAAGAAGAAGAAGAAGAAGAAGAAATTGTTTCAAACATGGAGGTTCAGTTAAAGAACTCAGAGACAAATTAAAAAAAGTTTAACCATGTCTTTCAAATTATATCAAACACACACACACACACATTTTCTTGCAAACACACATATATATGAACATACAATAACCACACACTCACACACATACACAGAGTCATACATTAAAGTTCAAAATATGGATTTTTGGGGGAAAATACGAGGAATATATTTAATAATGTAGTTAGAATTCAGCAATTGTACCCTTATGTTTGAAACAATAAGACTTTTTTACTCATTGTCTCTGTAAAGATCTTAAGGATTATCCATAGATTAGAATTGCTTAGGAAAAATAAACATTTTTAGAGAATGTCAAAATATAAAACTGTCTAGAATACAAGGTGATGGGAGATGTCATTCTGTAAATATGTCTGTCATATTGGTTGATGAATAAATCCCTGTTGGCCAATAGAGGAGCAAGATAGGTGGGACTAAGGGTCAAGGAGGAGTCTGGGAAATGTAGTCAAGAAGAGGGGTCACCATGTGATCTCAGGAAGAGAGGAAACATGAGGATGCATCCTTGGTAAGATAAGTCCTTGTAAAAATATATAGATTAGTAATTAATTCAGATCTAACCAATGTGAAACCATAGCAAAAGGCTAACAGCTTCATAGTTAATATGGTGTCTCCTGTGTTATTTGGGGTCTGAGATAGCAGTGGGACCCAGGTGGCTGGCAGAAAGAGTATACGTTACAATAAGGTAGATAAGAAATCCAATAAAAATAGGTCTCATCATTGTGTATAGAAACCTGTACACTTAGAAATGGAAATGTCCCTTCTTTTATTTTATTTTGAGACACAAATCAAGTCTAACATGCATACAGTATTGTTGAGTAGTCTGAATTTCTAACTTTTTAATCTTAAAAAATAATAAAGCCTGACAACCTTGATAATCTGTTGGGTAGGACATAAATTGACTTAGTTATGGTCTATAAACACTTATTTATAGACAAATTCCCTTTTCAGAAAAAAGTAGTATTTGCATTATGTGTTGTTACCATTATATAAGAATTTACATTTTATTTCCAATAGAGTTCTGTCTTGCTAGTAAAATATTTAGTATGAGCAAATTGGGTCAGAGTAAGCCAATGATGGGGACAGACAGTGTAAAGAGACAAACTCTGTAGATCAAATAAGTAAGTATCTCAGAGACACATACTGAAAAATATGCACCAAATAAAACCATGCTGGCTAACATTAAGCACAAATGATTACATGAATGATGACATAGAAAGATTGTGGGTTATTAATTTCACTGGTGGATCAATAGGTCACTCAAAAGGTGTGAGATATTCTCATGGTTAAAGGTGATGGAGCAGAAACCTGAAAAATTCTCTTTATCTTGCTGGCATACTGGTTCTGCACATGATATACCATGTAACTTTTACACAGTGAACTTGAATACAAAGGGACTGACCATTAATCAAGATGGGGAGTGAAGATAATAATTTACATTGTAACTTCACTTTCTTATCAAAACCTATTGTCCTGTGAGTTTCAGTTTCAGAAACCTTTATAATTAAAATATTTATAGTGGTGTTCTAGGTAAAACTATATGATAAAGGTCGCTAAGACATGGGAGAAAAAAATAACCTTTGGGTTAAGGGAAATTCTTCTGGAAAATAGACCTTTTATCTCCTTCTTTTATGGCCAGAGCTACACTCTTGGTTTGAAAAATAGTCATAGTGTTGAGTAAACAAAAATCAGGTGAGATTTGGCTTCTGGAAAGAGTCAAGTTTTATTTTAACATCTATCCTTTGAAGATATTGAGAGCGTTTCCCTGGAAATGTGTTTCATTTTGCCTTTTAGTACCTCTGTGACATTCTCTTGGCCAGAATGATAAGAGGATTCTCAGCTGCCCTTTTCTGCTTGGGAGGATCATTCATCTTGAGGAAGATTTTGATATGGATTTATTGGTACTTCCATCCATTTCATTGCTTTCCTTCTGGATGCATTTCACTCTGAGATTTCTTTCCTTGCCTTTGATGTGTCAGTCAAGAGGACACTTATTCAGTATTTTGAGAAATAACTGAACATATTCCTGTGAAAAAAGTTGACAAACTCTGTGACTGCTGATGTTTGTTGATGATGTCATGCTTTGCTATAAAAGGACAAAAGTTTTTGTCTTGTGCATCTTTTCTTAAATCTCTTTGCAGACAATTAGCAGAATTAAGAGAATGATCAGAAATTCTGGATTTTTGAATAGCAATTCCAAGCCAAGAAGTAATTTATATTTTAATATACCTATATAATATTTCCTGAATCACAAGACACCACCAAACTCTATGGGACACTGGGTAAATAAGTTAGGCAGCACTCTCAAATTTTCCCGATGTTATTCATTTCTTCAATATATGGAAAATGCAGTAAGTGTCCCTACTATAGTAGTCCCTTTGTTTAATTTCAAAAAATAAAATTAGTGCAGCTACACCTGGCAACTATAAACAAACCCATTGACAGTAAGACCAATGTAAAAATTCAACATGTGTACATGTTGCTGGGAGTCTCTCTTCTAACAATTACTATAAAAGTTATGTCTTTAAATAAAAAATAGAAAAAATACTATACTTTTAAAGTTGATTTTAGTTGCTGACAATAACACAGATGTGAAATTTATTCTTGACTAAACCAAGAAGAGTAAATTTTGAATTCTGTTGTCTATATCATTTTAAATTGCTAAACTTGTGAAAGGCATATAGTTGATATTTGAAATCTACAATCAGAAAAAATAACTTGAGCTCTAGTATAGCATGTGAAAAAGATAAAGTGTATGTTTATTCTAACAAGGTTTTCATTACTCTATTTTTCTGTGTATTCTGAGTTACCTGATATGGGGATAAGAGTAATTTAGAGGCATTTACTTAAAGGGAATAACAAAGTGACTTCAGCTATTGAGAAGGAATACAAATTTAAATATTTAAAAAATTAAAATTTAACATTTGCTAATTAATAGCAGTATGTCTTATGAACTTTCAAAATTAAAAATAGTTAGGATGTATGTGATCATTGGGTCTCCTAGTCATTGCAAATCTTATTTTCTATTTTCTTTGCTTGAATAAGTCAAGACAAAATTCACCTTTTTAAAATTTCTTTGGGATATGTAGAATGAATATGTTAATCATTAAACACATAAAGGATATTAGTAATGAAAGTTTTAGTTCTATTAAATATATTTTGAAAATTGGTAACATAATGAAACTTAAATGAGCTTATAGTATATGTTAGATATTGTGGTGTTTCTATAAAATACATTTTGCTTAAGTATTTATTGTGTGTCATTATCTCTTAATATTGTTCATGTATCACTTAATATAAAAACTGAGTAATTACTGCTTGGTTTACTTCATGGAAATGATCTATGAGTTTTAGCTATTGTAAAATCTCTATTTGAATTTACTATATATACTAAAGATCATCTTTAGGTTTCAGAACAAGTTATATAAAAACACAAAATCAAGCACTTTCATGTAAGCTTGTCATAGTGGCAAATACAGCATATCACCAGTGAAAACCTCAGTACATGCCATTTTACAGGCATATTTGACAATTTCATTACTTAGTATTAGTTTTTCACATTGAAAGGACATCTGCCACCCATGGGAGAAAATAAATTCACTGGGCAGAACTTACAATAAATTCTAAAATTTAGGAACAAAAACACCATAAGCATATTCTGAGGAAGTCTGTAAACAAAGCATTTTAATTTTTGCTTATGTTAAAACAATAATTCTGCTTGTGAGTGATCTCTCTCTCTCTCTCATTACCAATATTATTTTGTTTTACTCTGTAGTAGAACTTGTAATCAAATATGATGAAATCTCCAGGAGTTCTTTTATTATTCAGGATTGTTTTCCATAATAAGCTGATTGTTCTTTCAAGGTAAATGAAGAATTGTTTGAATTTTGATTGGGAATGCATTGGATTTGTAGATTGCTTTTGGAAGGATGAGCATGTTTACTTTATTAATCCTATAGGTCCATGAGCAAGGGAGATATCTCCACCTTCTGATATCCTCTTTGATTTCTTCAATGGCTTACAGCTATTTTTACATCATTTTTATCAACCTCATGTCCAATAGAGGGCTAATATCCAAAATTTATACAAAATTCAAAATTCTGAATTTAAAATACAGGATACAGTTTGAGACAGAGAATTCTCAAAAGAGGAAACACAAATAGGAGATAAACAATTAAGGAAATGTTCAAAATCCTTAGTCATTAAGGAAATGCAAGTAAAAAAGTCCTTTGAGATTTCATCTTACACCAATCAGAGTAACTAACACTGATAAAGCAAGATCATGATTTCCAGGATGTTGAGTCAGGGGAACACTCATCTATTGCTGCTGGGAGTGTAAACATGTACAGCCAATATGGAAATCAATATGGTACATCCTCATGATGATGAGACTCCACCAACCTAAAGTTCCAGCTATATCTCTGTTGGGAGTATACCCAGAGGATGCCTCATCTCCCTACAGAGACACTTACTCAACCATGTTCATTACTGCTCTATTCATAATACTTAGAAATTGGTAAAAACCTAATGCCTTTCAACAGAAAAATGGAGAAAGAAAATGTGATGCATTTACATAATGGAGTATTGCTCAGTCATTAAAAAAATAAAATCATGAAAGTCACAGACAAATGAATGGAACTAGAAAATTCATCCTGAGTGAAGTAACACAGATTCAGAAAGACAAATATGATATTTATTTGTGGATATTAACTGTAAGATAAATTATCATACAAGTGTGATCAAATGTCAGGGCATTTTAAACTTGGTGATTGCTAGGAGAGGGTCCAGCCCACTGTGGATGGTAACATTTTGGGGCTGGTGTTACTGGGTACTATAAGAAAGCAGACTGAGCAAGCCTTGATGATCAAAGCAATAAGCAGCACCCCTCTATGGCCTCTGCATTAGCTCCTGCCTACAGAGATTTGCCCTGTTTGAGTACATGGCCTGACTTCCTTAGATGATGAACAGTGATATGGATGTGCATGCCTCCTTCCCAAGTTGCTTTGGTTATGGTGTTTTATTTGAGCAATAAAGACATGGATGGGTCTTCACTACTTGGGGTCCTTAGAGCTGAAAGGAGACATGGACACATGTCTCTATCCCTAACCCAAAACCAATCTCCAATTTGAAATGAAAATTAGTTTCTTCCAAGGGAGTATCACTAGAGAAGCAAAGTACTCTTAAGGGAAGGATGCATGGCCACCCGGGGATGATGGCCAAAAGAAAAGGAGCTGAAAGATATATCTGGAGATTCCTTCTTTCTCCAGTATACATATATTTCTCTCCTTTTAATCTAGGTCCTTCTTTGCATATATATTATGGCTTCCAGTTAATGTTTTTATGGAGCATCTGAGTGTGTGAATGGGTGTCTCCCTTTCTTGTACCCTCTCTTGGGGTCTTTCCTTTTTTTTTTTTTTGTTTGTTCTTTCCAATTCTGGGATCTTAATTATTGTTTTATCTTGTTATACTCTATTTTATTATCATCCCTTAGAAGCCTGTTTGTTTTCTAATGAAAGATAGAAGGGGGTGGATCAGGATATGAGTGAAGGTATGTAGGAACTGAGAAGAACAGAGGAAGGGGAAACTGTAATCAGGATATATGTGAAAGAGAATATTTTCAATAATAAGAAAAAAAGAGAATAGCTCTTAACATAATGGTGTCAGAGCGGGATTGAATTTCCACGTAGAATGACAAAAGCTTTAAAGGAATTTTAGAAACAGAAGAACAGAGAGAAACACGGATTTTTGATAGCAGCATTTTTCTCAGGTGTTTTGCTACCAACAAGCCGAGATTCACGCGGCTCGCTTACCGGAGTCTTCCTGACTCGGCATAAAAAAAAAAAAAAACAGCAAGGTTGTTTTAAGAGACTCTGCTAACGATTGAAAGGTGTGTATGTACAGCTGGAAGTGGCAGCTTTTGCTGGATGTCAGCATGGACTGAGGCGGTAAGCTGAAGTCACGCTTACGCCCACCATCTTGAAAAAAAAAAGGCAGTTTAAACTGCCGTGATTTTACAGATAAGACACGTGGCCAGAAAAACGTAAAGATTTACAGTAAAGTCAGACTTGGATGAACAAAACCACTAAAGGTTTACAGTGTGTATAAAAATATACATGAGATCAAGAGAAATAAATAGAAAAGCTGGCGTTGTGGTGGCACACGCCGGTAGGATTTACTCCAGAGGCAGAGGCAGGCCGATTTCCAAAGAGAAACCCTGTCTCAGAGAAAATTAAATAAAAGTAAAATAAATAAAGTAATAATAGATACATAAATCAGCCACGTAAAGATGGAAAATACACAGAGAGTCTGGATACTGTACGCTATTGTGTTTTTCAGTTTTATACTTGCTCAGGAAGGAACAGCTGCTAAAGTACACTTGATTATAAATGCTGCTGAATTAATTCAACTTCTATCTTTTGAAAATGCCTTGACTTCAAAATTTAAGTATAAGGATATGTTACTTGGAAAAGGAGATTTTGCTTATGTTTCTACAGAAAATGAAAAGCTGAAGATTCCTTCCAGGCTTCTGTGGTTTGATGAACCAAGACCCCCAGAAGCAGTGGACCAGGTGTTCCAACAACTGAAACAGCTAAGATGATGCAGCTTTACAGGCCCTGAAAATAAGGACTTATATAGGTGTCTGAGTTTTGTCATGATCCCCATGGTATGAACGGCGCCCCCTTCCAGCACGAAGCAGTTTGGAATGTGCAACGTCCTAATTCCCATCTTGTTTATAAATCTTTGTTTTCATTTAAAGGGGTTGTTTATAATTGGCTAATGATCACAGCCAATCTCTTGTTAATGGTAAAAAGGGGAATTATGTTATGGGTATGGTTTTTCATTTATTGATACAAATTCAAGGTCAACTTTGTGATGTGTATATTTCTCCTCTTGATTAAGTATTGTGCTTATACTGATCTTTTAAAACATAATACATAATTAAATATAGACTATAGATAGTTACTTATAATAGTCAGAATTTATAGTTAGGTACGTTAGGTTTCCCAGATAGATAGAGATGTATTTGAGACAGATAGATAGTCTTCAAACTTTTCAAAGACCTTCATAAAATGGCATTTAAAATGGTTTAGGGTTTTTCTTAACAATGAGAAATGTCTGCTCTTGGCAGCACCAATTACGTCTGAGAGGAAGATGGGCATCGAAGAAACTTGTTATGGAGTTTGCTTTCAACACGGCAAGATTAGGCATTTGGGCAAGAAACTACTCTTGCCTAGACTGTTTGACTGTTGTTGTATAATCAGGAAATGCAGGACCCACAGGAAAGTGACTGCTGAACTCAGTCTTACAGGGTTCCTGCTTCATGGAAGAGTCTACAAGACTTTCTGCAGGATACAGAAAAATGACTGACAGACTGCTGATGCAAATGGACAGTTTGAAATTTCCTGCTTTGCTGAGAAGTGTTCCAGACATATTGTGGCCTATGGGCTGAAGATGGATGCTCCAATGTTACAGGGGAACTTTGGGTGACTGTCCAGGTAGCAAGATGTCTCTGTCAATCCTAGTGTTTATATATTATCCTTCTGTGGTCTTTGATGGAGTTGAAGACAGTTACAGTTATAATTTTCCTTAGTTATGATAAAAGATAAGCTACATATAGGACTTTGGACTCACAAGAATGAGATAGATAATATTTTCTTTAAATCTTGCTAAAATATGTAACTATGTTCTTATTTGATAACTGTTCTGTTATATACAATTTGACTATGTTAAAGTTAAGACCTTTCTTTTTGTTTAAACAGAAAAGAGGAGATGTTGGGGAAGTCTTGTGCATTTGTCAATAAAGCACTGTCTGGCCAATAGAGAATCTAGATAGGAGGGACTAGGAGTCCAGAAGGACTCTGGGTAGGAGAAACACAGGAGAGTCGAGATGTAACGCCATGGGGTAGGAAGCCCAGAAACTTCTCCGGTAAGAAACATACTTAGATTAACAATTATGAGGTAATTACTTAAGTCATAGCTAGCCAGTAAGAAACAAGCAAGGCCAACAGCTTCATAATTAATATAGACTCCTGTGTGTTTATTTGGGACTGATGCAGCTCTAGATCCAGGCTGGCGGGAAGGCTTTTCTCAAAGAAAAAGCTTCTCTTTACACTCCACCAAGTCTCATAATATATGGTTAAATCACATAATTTTTTGTTTTTGACTAGCTACAAACTATTGGTGCATCATTGTTTTAGAAATTACATTAATGAATGTTAATTTTTAATTAAGCTTTAACAATATGTAACATCAGGGGAAACATTTTTTACTTGACCTTTCTTCAACAGATATAATCACAAAGTGCTCTCTTTATCATTATTTTTAACTTAAAAACAAATAGTAGATTTCTTTATGTGCCTGTGTAAATGTTAATCACTGTGCTTTGCTGATATTTGCCCTTACTTGTCCTTCTTTGACCCTCGGCCCCTCCTGGTAATCCTCTTTCTTTCCCAAAGAGTCTTTTTTTAATTTTCATCAAACAAGCATATTTATATATTTACATATAGGAAAATCATGTATGTGTGCTCCTACCATCCTCAGTACATGGCTGCATAAACGGTATATAAATAACTTGAGACCAGCAAAAGCTGTGTAATATAATATTATAATTACTATTAAATAATATTCTAAAGGACAATAGAATGGTGCAGTGAATCTCTTAAGGTCAACTCTATGAAATTTTTGCCTCTTAATTCTGTGTTGAAGTATCTAGTCTCATTGTTCTCCAGTATCCAGCCTTATTTTAACTTTATACCATTTGTTAAAGTGCCCATATTTGAATAGAATTTACTAAATGTATTTAAATTAATTCCTACACTTGTTGCCCATGATCACTTTGTAAAGCTAGTCATACCTTCTTGTTTTTTCACTGAGATTAAACCAAGTTTAACTTAAAATAACATGCACTTAAAGATACAATTAAAATAATTTATTTACCATTCAATTATATCATTCTTCATTTTTTTGTTCCAAGCTTCTCTTATTCAATATGATTTCCCCTGGTCTCTGTAAAAGAATCTATGTAATTTACTGATTGCCCTTCACCCCCAGCTACAAGTTAATGACACAATTCTCCATGAGTTTTTCCATCTTTTGTATTTCCTGAAGTACCTTATGTACCTGGAAACATCTTAGTTTCCTGAAATCAATTTATATTGTTTCCTTCCAGAATTTGTCATCCAAATTACATTCTGATAGTATTTGAAAACATAATGTATTCCCATGTATCAAAATTATTTAACAAATGTTTTGCCTATGTTGTTGTAAAGAAAAATAAGATGGCTAGTACAATTAATAAAAATGGCTCATTACTGATTCTGTATTTTATATTTTGGTATTTAATTAACATCTGCCTTTTCCTGAATGTATCTAGAGTATGTGATTGTTCACTTTAGTTAGTTAGTTTGTTTGTTTGTCTGGATTTTGAGACAAGATCTCTGAATAGCCTTGGATATCCTGGAATTTGCTTTGTAGACAAAGCTAACCTCAAACTCACAGAAATTCATCTGCCTCTGCCTCCTGAGTGCTGGGATTAAAGGCGTGTGTCACCAGAGCCTATCCACTTTGGTTTTTATTGTTAATGTGACACAACCAAGAGTAACCTGAGAAGCCAGAGTCACAAGTAAGCGATGCACAGGCTAAGTTGGCCTATGTCATGTCTGTTGAGTGCTGACTGATGTGGCAAGGCACATCCCACATCCCTCTGTGGGAAGATCATCTTGGCTTGTATAAGATAGGGGGAAGGCCTGGGAAGAGATGAGGTAGGAGACTATTCTGTCAAGATGTAAAATAAATAAATAAAAAGAATAAAGAAAGAAAAAGAAAATTGGCTAAGCAACCCAGTAAGCATGTCCATCCATAGTTTCTTCTTCAAGTTCCTGCCCTGATTTTCCTCAGTGATGAATTATAAGGTGGAATAAACCCCATTTTCCTCCTCAAGTTTCTCCGCTTGCTCGTGGTATGTGTCATAGCAACTGAAAGCAAACTTAGACAAGGACTTAGGGACCAGTTTCCTTTCTCTCTTTGAATTTCCAGTGCTGAGGATAGAACTTCCTTTAAAAGTTTTTTTTAAGTTTTTGGAATGGATACTTAAAACTTTCTCAGTGACATCTAAAAAACAATAGAGTAAAAAGCAATAATTTGATATTTCTGAGTTCTGTTCTTTCTACTGTAAAGAATAGGCTCTTGCAGAAATTAATTAGAAATTATAGTTATTACATTAATTTGTGCTATAGTGTTTTTAGAGTGCAGTGGATGAAAATCACCAATTAATTTCAAACATCCTACATAAGGCTAAATGTCAATAGGCTTATAAGTAGAGTTATTATTTATTTCATTTGCTATTAAGCCTATAAATCAAGGCAGTGGTTAACTCATCCAGTTTATTATGTGGTCCCAGAGAGATACTAGACTCTCCATTTTTACACATAGGAAACTAGATATAAAAATGTAGGTCAATAAGTACAAATCTTCAGTGTTTTCTAGGAAGCAAACCTTACAAATAATCGTTAACATTCCCCAAAAAGCAAACATATACATCTTCACATTTTAATATACCTCCTCAGAATGGGGCTGATGAAAATAAAATAGCTTTTGAGTCAAAGTCTCACTCTGTAGCATTGACTAGTCTGCATTTGCTATGTAGCTAAGGTTGACCTTGAAGTTATAATCTCCTGCCACTGTATTCAAGGTCTGGATTCCAGGTTATATCACCAGACTCAGCTTCATGCTGATGTTTGCTATGTAAAAATGTCACATTTTCTTTCATTTTTGTGCCTTTTATTTTGTGACAATACTTTTATATAATCTTTTCTTACATCATTGATGATATTTTCCAGAGTAAAGGAGTACAGTTTTCTCCCCCTCCATTCCTCACAGCCACACCCCACCCCTATCTCCCCTCACCACTTTATCAACTCTTCCTTTCCCTTCAGAAAAGGGTGGGCCTCGAAGAAACAACATCCAGTTTACAAATATACAACAAAACAAAATATAGTAAGACAAGGCACATTGAAGGTGGAAAAGGCAACCCCATAGAAATAGAGTCCCAGGAGCAGGCAAGAGTCAGAGACACATCAGCAAGCACTGTTAGGAATACCACGAAGCTACCAACCTAACAGCACCATTACATGGGAAGAGGACCAGGTGTAGACCCATTCAGGCCCCTTGTTTGCCACTTTGGTCTTTGTTAATGCCTATGTGTCCTGATTAGATGATTCACTGGGCCATGTTCTCCTTGTGTCTTCCTTCCCTCTGACTCCTACAATCTTTTCTCACCCTCTTCCACAGGGTTCTTTGAGCTCTAAGCAGAGGGACCTGACACAGACATCCTATTAATTAGTGTATACTAAAATGATTAGACAAGTCAATTCTGTTAGAACAAAGTCTATTTGAACTATTCCCTGTAACACATTTAATTATTCTATAGGCATGTTTAAACAACTTTTAATATGGATTTATTTAGCAGGGGCGTTGGTGGCACATGCCTTTATTCCCAGCACTCCGGAAATTGAGGCAGGTGGATCTCTGTGAGTTTGAGGCCAGTCTGGTCTACAGAGCCAGTTCCAGGGCTGCCTCCAAATCAATACAGAGAAACCCTGTCTCGAGAAACACAAAAAAAGGACTTATTTATACCATTTTGCTTCATTTTGTTTTGTTCTGCTTTGTTTTGTGATAGACTTGCTTTGTTGTTCACACTAGCCTGGAAATCTCAGTCCTGGGTCCAAGTGCATACACTACTGTCACTGTCATCTTTGTAAGAATGAATTTTCTATTTTATCCTATTTGAGGATCCATTTTTGGCTTCTTATAATCACACAATAAGAAGGAAAGCCCAACTGAACTAGCGATTATTTAAATAATAAAAATATAGTAAATATCACAGATATTTTATTCACATTGTTTTGTTTATTCTTTACCTTTCCTGCCTTTTAAATATCAGGAAGCATGTGTGTGTGTGTGTGTATGTATGTATGTATGTACATATACATGGAGACATGCATTGTAATGATAGCAAAAATTATGATACCACTTAAATATAATATTTAATTTCACTTCCCAACTATATATTATATTTGTCAGTCATTACATTAGAAATAACCCACAATTTTGAATAACCTAATTAGGGCCTGTCAAAATAATAAGAAATATAAGAAAACCAGCAAGATAGTTTAGCCTATAAATTTCTACACTACATGTATGAAACTAGGTGTGGTGAAACACGCTTGTAATTTCAGCTTTGGGAGTCAGAGAGATGGGTTCCCCAGGGCTAATGACTGGAGAGGGAGACTATCTCAAAAGTCAAGGTGGTACCTAACGCGGCATGACACCTCAGATTGTTCTCTGACCTTTGCATGCATGTGGACACATGCGCACGTACACCCCCAATACAACCATGGAAGACATACATATACATACATACATATATACATACATTCAGGTCTGCTTTCTGTGCTTGACTGTACTTAAGTTTGCTTTGAACCATTCTTTAACTGCAGAGTGTGATTTTGATTAAAAAACTATTGAAAAATCCTTCCATATGGGGAAGGTGTAAGCTGCTTGTTTTGAAGCTCTGCCATTTCTTCTCATATGCAAATTTATGCTGACAATTTTTCTTCATCAGCCTTAGCAGAGAAAAGGGCAATGGGAGCAATGGGGTAGCATTCTGGGCTGACTTCCCACTGCTATTGAGGTGAAAGCAGTAGAGGTACTGTATCAGCACTATTGTTACAAATGCTGTTGAACTCACACACTTAAAGAAAAACTGCTTTTTAAAAATACCATGGTGACTGACTAGCTAGAAACCACAGCCATCTCTTTTATAAAATATCTCACAAGGAAAGGTTGATTGCATAGCTATAGGTTGTCACCTGTCTTGCTTTCAGTAATTTCTGAGAATGACAAGATCAAGCCAGGATGGAGAAGGAGGACCAAGCTCCTAACGGGGCCAAACAGGGACATAGTCTCACTAAGTGGAAGAATTTGAAAATTCATACAGTGGAGTTTATACTGATTTTGGCTATTAATAATGTTTCTAGAATACAGAATACATGTGGAAAATTGTGCCAATTCTTCCATGTCACTTCTTGTGTTTCCTTCTGCTTCCCTGATGGACTTTGTAAAATTCTCACAGTAGAGAGAATTGTGACTCATGGGTGAACAGGCTGAAACATTATCACCATTGATTTAATTTCTATGAGGTTCAATGCTTCATAATCAATATTTGAGATGATCACACATAACATAGTAGCATATCAAATATGGTTAAAATATGACCCCAAACATAAGTTAATGAAATTGACCATTTCATTTATATCTATGGGTATATTTTCAATATTTTAATATTTTTCATAGGTAAACTTGCAGACTGCAGGTTTGAATATGGCTTTTATTATATGCTGTATTTTAATATATATCTCTATTACACTTAAATTTAATTATAAGACAACATTATATAGAAAAGTATCTAATTTCTACAATGTTATACACTGAATTAACTGAAGAACAAACTGAGGCTTTAAATTTTTATAAAATTCAGTTCAGAACCAATAAATATTTTATCATATTTTTAATTTTATTGGATTAAAAATATCTTCAAGATTAGCCTCTCTTCATTGGAAAACCTAAAAGGAGCCCATCCCCAGAAATGACTAGTTTTCCTTCTCCCAGTAGGCCTTAGTTGGATGCAATTATTTGTCTGAGGGTGGAATATCTCTAAATTTCTCCCCTTCTGTATTAGCACATTCACTGATACTCCCATTGTTCCTGTCTTGTCTGTGCGGTCATTTCTAGGAAAGACTGGTTTACAGTAGACTGCCAGGCATTCTGGTTTCAATAGTATTTCTACCCTGTCTTCCATAGTATCCCCTGAGCCTTACGTGCAGGACACAGTACATGGGAGTCATTAGAAAAAGTAGCTGAGAAAGGTTGGAGGCAGATTAAAACATTTTAAAAACTGAGAAACAAATTTCAGACATGTTTATTAGTAATATGCAGAAACAAGGACAACTGGAGTGGAGTGTGTGTAATGGCAACTACTCCATTTTTAAAATGGGCACAGAAATAAAAAATAAATAAATGCATTTCAGTATCAAGGTTGCCCATTAAATGTTAATTGTTTTTCAAGTCTCCCTCAAGTCAACTGTTTTTTCTTTATTTTGATGTTTTTGTTTTTTTATTTTTTTTAATTCATGGCACCTTCGATTATTGACTGGTCTAAGAGAAAAATCCAATTTCTTAAAGGTGTTTTGACTTTCATAAACCTGCTTCTAGATATTCCTTGCTCAGTAACCACAACAATCAGAAAAGTGGCAAAAACAAAACATTTTAAAACGTGTGACTTGGGTGTTCTCTGCCTGCACGTGATACTTGCATTTCTAGGTGAAGAATCAGTATTCAACTGTGAAGTCTGCTGTAACCATGAGTAGGTTTGGATTTCATGATTAAATGTTCGTAAGCAGAGTTATTGTGGCCATGTTAACAAGTCAGCGAAGAGAAGTAGGAACACAGAATTAAGCCCCTTCTCAGCCAACCAAATTTGCAGATTAAAGGGCTTACAGAAAACGACTGTGAATAGGTGATAATTTATAGTGAGCTCAGCAAACAGATAGATCCAACTACCACTCATAGCATCAGGCAGACTTTTGTAATTTGGTAGATAACATTTAATGTCATCATTATGAGTTTAATATTTTTTCTTCCTAACAAAATATAATTTCATTTTTAAAATGACAATTTTAAGTTTCTTAAATATTTTATTTTTTACCTTATTTTTGAGATTATGATGCAATTATATTCCTCCTTTCCCTTTTCTTTCTACAGCCTCATACAACCCTCCTCACTCTCCTTCAAATTCATAGTCACATGACTACTGTATCTACATCATTTCCATCCTTTCCTCTAACTCTTCAGATGTCCTACAGTCCCTGTCAAATTCATGAAATCTTCTTTAAATATATATGTGTGTATGTATATAATTATACAATTATATATATATATATCTGTATAATTCTTAGTTCTTTATAGAAGATTCTTTTTCATTAACAATTAACTGGAAAAACAAAGACCGCTTTCAAAATACAGAATCTGTAAATCCAAAAATATTGTTACACCTGTGGGACAGTCCTTTTCCTATTATTCAAATAGTCTACCAGTTTATATCAGACTCTTATCCACTAAGTGTTTGCATTATTTCACAGTTCTTAAGTTGAAACTCAAATTTGAAAGGTGAAGGTATTTAGAGTAGGCTTTGCCACTGATAAGCATTGGATTTTGTTACATGTATTTTTCAGGCACAGTTAGTCCCCACTGCCACTTCAGTCCTAACTGATCACACAGATGCTTTATTAATTACAAAACTGTTGGCCACTATCTATGGCTTCTTATTGGCTAGCTCTGTCTAAATTATTAACCTGTTTCTAATAATGTAAGTATTTCCACATTGTGTTCTCTTACTGAAGAAAAGGTCCAGACCTGTTATTACTCTCAAGTCCTACATGGTGACTGACTGTGCCTACATTTCCCAGAGTTCAACCTATCTTGCTTCCCTATTGGCCAACAGTGTTTTATTCATCAAACAATAAGACAAACGCATACATAAAAGAACATTGCCCATCATCTATGTCCTCTTTGCTGTCTAAATAAAAAGAAGGGTTTACTTTTAACATATTAAAATTATAACATTTATCAAATAAGAACTATAGTTACAATACATAGTCCATTAACATTTAGCAAGATTTAAAGAAAATATTCTATCATCTATCCTATCTTTGTGAGTCTAAAGTCTTATATGTAAATTATCTATTACCATAACTAAGGAAAATTATAACCATAACTGTCTTCAACTCCATCAAAGACTATAGAAGGATTGTATATAAACTCTAGAATTGACAGAGTCATCTCTCTACCTGGACAGTCACCCAAAGACCTTCTGTAATGTTGGTGCATCCATCTTCAGCCCATAGGCCATAATGCGTCTGGCAGACTTTCAAGCAAAACAGGAAATTTTAAACTGTCTGCCTGCATTGGCAGTTTGTTAGTCATTTTCCTCTGTGTTGTGCAGAATGTCTGCCAGACTCTTCCATGAGCAAGAACCATTTAGGACTTTCCCATCAAATTCAACTGTCATTTTCCTGTGGGTCCTGCAAGTCCAGTTTATCAAACAGTCCAAGCAAGAGCAGTTTCTTGCCCAAATGGTTAATCTTACCATGTTGAAGGCAAACTCCATATTGAATTTCTTTGATGCCCATCCTGTTTTCTTATGTAATTGGCGTGCCAGGAGCAGTTGTGTATCACTGTCATGAAAAACCCTAAACCATTTTAAATGCCATAATCTGAAGGTATTTGAAAGATTTGAAGAATATCTGTCCATTTGAAATATCTCTTTATATCCAGAAAATGTAACTAATGCATTTATAAGTTTGACTGTTATAAATGACTACCATCTTATTTAATTATGCATTACATCTTTAAAAGAGCTGAATAAACACAATAACTAAACAAGAAGAAAAATACACACATAACAAAATTGATCTTAAATTTGTATCAATAAATGAAAATCCATACCAATACAACGTATTCATTTCTATATCATACAGCCTTTGTTTCATTAAAAAAGAGATTTGTTGTGAACTTTAACCATTTATTACCAACCCAATATATATGAAAACAAACATTTATAAACAATATTTGGGAATACTGGCATCATTCTCTCCAAACTACTTCCTGCTGTTTATGGGCACTGTCTTGGAGATCCAAAGAAGACCCAGAAATCCTGGCTGTGGTGGTCTGTACCTGCATCATCGCAGTTGATTTTAGATATTGGATCACCTGTGCCACTGCTTCAGGGGGTCTTGCTTGATCAAACCATATTAGTCTAGAAGGAATCCACAGCTTTTCATTTATTTTCTGTGGAAACACACGCAAAAAAATCTCTTTTCCAAAGTAACATATTCTGATACTTAAATTTTGAAGTCAAGGCATTTTCAAAATATATAAGTTGGATTAATTCAGCAGCATTTATAATCAAGTGCATTTTAGTAGCTTTTGTTCCTACCTTAGCAACTGAAAAATTCAAAGACAACACAATTGCATACAATATCCAGACTCTCTGTGTATTTTCCATCTATACATGGATAATTTGCTTTTTTGTTTGTTTATTTATTTACTTATTTATTACTCTATTTCTTTTTTGTTGTTGTTTTATGAGACAGGGCTTCTCTGTGTAACTTTGGCTGCCCTTGAACTTACTCTGCATACCAGGCTGGCCTTGAAATCACAGAGATATGCTTGACTCTGCCTCCCAAGTGCTGGGATTAAAGATGTGTGCAACCCTACCCAGCTACTCTCCTTTCTTTCTTTCTTTCTTTCTTTCTTTCTTTCTTTCTTTCTTTCTTTCTTTCTTTCTTTCTATCCTGTTTCTTTTCTCTCACAAGCCTACATATGTTTATAAACACACTGTAAATCTTTTAGAGGATTTTCTTCATCTGAATCTGTTCTTACTGTGAATCCTTACCATTTTCTGGCTACGTATCTTTTATCTGCTAAGCAATATTGCTAATATTAAAGCCACAGCTGCTTTATCCTCTGTGTTCCCAAGATAGCAGGGGTACATTTACCACCAGCACTGAGAGCTGTGCTCACCCCATTGGTCTATACTGCCATCAAGCAGCATGCTGCCATCTTAGAGATGTGTTCACTGTCATTGCTAGATGCTCATACTCACCATTTTTGTTTGGGAGCAGAGACTCTTAAAAAAACCCCTTCAGGGGGTTTGCCATTGGATGCCCCTGGGCATGCTTGTGTAAATACCATTAATACACCTGCCTTTTGTATACACCCTGGGTAATGAGAGGTGCCTCTTGCTACCAGTATGAGACTGGAAGCTCACACCTAAATACTGTAAGAGTACATCAATGTTTGAGAAGCATGTTTTCTTTTTTTTTTTTTTTTTTTTGGTTTTTTCGACACAGGGTTTCTCTGTAGCTTTGGAGGCTGTCCTGGAACTAGCTCTTGTAGACCAGGCTGGCCTCGAACTCACAGAGATCCGCCTACCTCTGCCTCCCGAGTGCTGGGATTAGAGAAGCATGTTTTCTATACAAATACATTGTTAATATGTTTGTACTGTACTAATTCTTACATGGCTTGTATACTTTAATATGACACTGATACGTAACTAAATTTGATACTTATATTTTCGTATGATAACGAATTATGAAAGCTTTGAGTAGATATTACTTTATCATTTTTTGAACTACAAAACTCTTGTAAAGAAATTTTACTATATATACATATATTCCTTTTATTCCTAGTCTGTTTCTTCCTTGTAACTGTATTTGTTCATGGGTAAAACGGCAAAATTCTGTGTTTAATTTCTTCAAAATGTATATATTTACTGCTGCACCTTATAGCACTTTGAAATACCTTATGCTTAGGAAAATAAATAGCAATTAAATGAAAAAAAACCTTCAGTTTCTTGCCACATATGTGGAGTTAGGAAACCTCCCTTAAAGGAGCCAAGTGAGTCTCTGCTGTCTCTAGCAAAACAGAACCCACCTGAGAAAAATGTTTTTACCAAGAAGCCTTGCTTGTCTCTGTTCTTTTTTTTCCAAAATCCCTTTTAAGCTTTTGTCAGCCTACATGGAAATTCGTGTCTCACATTGAGAGTGCCATTATGTTACATGTACTTTTCTGGCCTGGCTAGGCCCTGATGCTGCTTCAGGACCAAATGATTATAAAGAAGCTAAATTAATTATGAAACCATTGGCCACTAGCTGTGGCATCTTATTGGATAGCTCTGTCTAAATTATTAACTTGATTCTAATAATGTAAGTATTTCCACATGTTGTTCTCTTACCAGAGAAAGGGTCTGGACCTCCCTTCTTACTTCTCTTGTGTCCTACATGGTGACTGACTGTGCCTATGTTTCCCAAAATACTCCACCTCTCCTAGTCCCGCCTGTCTTGCTTCCCTATTGTCCAACAGTGTTTCATTCATCAACCAATAAGACAAACATATACACAGAAGAACATTCTCTGTCTGATTTTCATGTGCTTGGGGAATTCATGCTATGTGATGATATTCATATCATTATAAAACTATCAAGAGACATGAGATGTTTGTTTGTTAGTTTGCTGACAGCAATATGAATATACAATTAGAAGGCAGCTGTCTAGCAACCAGAAATCAATTCCTTGCCAAAATTCTGAGTATTCTGTTAGCCTTGTCTTAGATTTTTAACCTCAGGAGTATATAAAATAATGTATGTACTGTAAGTCATCCACTTTGAGATTGTTATTTAATATTCAGAACTGAGACAAGCAGTAAGATACAAGTTGGACTTAAATCCAAAAATGTAAAATTCAAAGCATTATCTATGGCCCTAAATCCCAAATGACCTCACAGCTGATGAGTTCATTTCCTTTCTGTCATTTTCCTTCATTTGCTTTTACTTGCCCTCTTTACCCAGGGTTGTCTCTTCCATATGAAAGTTTCCAGGTACCTCTGTGAGACCTTTCAAACATCTTTTCATCTTTATGGAAATGTCTATGCAGCCTTCACTAGCTAGTTCCCACAGCTTGGTTATGCTTCATTGTAATCATAGTTACTCCTGAAATGTACAATCATGGATTTTTTTGGAAATTAAAATATAATTACATTATTTTTCTCTACAAATCCTTCCATACATCCTAACCCCTTGCTTCTTCTAATATTTGTTCCTTTCAATGTTTTCTTTAATTGTTATTCTGTGTGTTCCTAATATGCAAATAAAATCTGCTTAGCTCATATAATATAACTTGTATGCATATAATTTCTTGCTGACCCTGTAGTATTGGGTAAACAATTGGGGGCAACTTTCATAATTTTTACATATCTTACAATTCTATCAGAATGATGAGTTGAGACAGCATTGAGAAATCAGCCTACAGACTGTCACAGTCCTGATTTTTCAAACGTAAATGACACTGAACTTAACTTTCATTTCTCAAGTCCAGAGTTCACAAATAGCTCTCTAGTATAGTTATCCTGTACAGAGTTTGTACACAAATTCTATCAGGTTTCATCAAAATATTTGTGAGCTAAGAAGATGTTTTACGTTTTTACAGAATGATTAAACATTTGTACTTTGTAAAAACTCAATGGTATTGTGAAACTCAAGATCATAAGCGGTTGAAATGAACCAAAATAATAATAAGAAATGTGTTATATTTTGTCTTGGCAGTTGTGGCACACACCTTTAAGCCCAGCACTTGGGAGGCAGAGGCAGGTGGATCTCTGTGAGTTCAGGAATAGCCTGGTCTACAAGAGCTAGTTCTAGGACAGCCTTCAAAGCCACAGATAAACCCTGCCTCAAAAAACAAACAAAAAAGTGTTCTATTTTAATATTTTTGAACTATTTCCTTAAAATAAACACTGACCTTTTGTTTGTTTGTTTTTTTGAGACAGGGTTTCTCTGTATTGCTCTGTAGACCAGAGCTGGCCTAGAACTCACAGAGATCCTCCTGCCTCTGTCTCCTAAATGCTGGGATTAAAGGTGTGAGCCACCAACACCTGCCTAGGCTGACCATTTGACTCAATTAATTCTAATATTGAGGTAAGCTGGTTTTAAAGTACATTAAAAACACTTACTCCCAATATATTCTTAACAAAATCTCAGTTTATTCAGAATTACTAAGATGTATTCCAAAACTATATACATCTTTACATTTACTTCTTTGAGTAAAACTGAGTATATGAAGACACATTTGTGAATTAGTCCATCGTATAACTAATTTGAAATAGAATTTTATGTTAGACATACACAGCTTCATATGTTGCAGCCCAGAGTTAATTCTGATACTATGATATGACTGAACATTACAGGACTATTAAAGAACAAAGAAGCTCATCACCTCAGGAGAGAGGGAGACAGGAAGAGACAGGAAGGAAAACAGAATAGTCACAATATATCCTCCAAGGCACTCCTATTGGAGACAACTTCCTTCAACTTCTTAGCAGTTCTATTTCCTCCCAGTACAACAACTAAATTATGAAATACTCAATAGATGAGTCCATTCATGAGGCTAAACTCTATTATTTAGTCACTCCCTCAAAGTCCTACTTTTTTTTCCTTTTTAAATTCAAATTGGAAACAAGCTTGTTTTATATGTCAATCCCAGTATCCTCTCCCTCCCTTCCTCCCCTGCCCCCTACCGACCCCCCTAGCCCATTCCCTTTCTGCTCCCCAGCAAAAATGAGGCCTTCCAAGGGGGTTCTTAAAAGTCTGTCACATCATTTGGAGTAGGGCTTAGACCCATCACCATGTGTCTAGTCCGAGAGAGTATCCCTCTATGTGGAGTCGGTTCCCAAAATCCATTCGTGTACTAGGAATAAATACTGATCCACTACTAGAGGCCCCATAGATTAAGCAGGCCTCCAAACTGACATTCTCATTCAGGGGTTCTGGAACAGTCCTGTATCCATAGCGCTAACCACTCCCCTGTGGGTGTGCTCACCAGTATGTAGAATGTATGGGGGATAAACAGAGCTAGGGGAAGAGACTCTCACTCTTTGGGTTTTGGTTTCAGCCTGGAGAGCAGCATGTGGACCTTTCATTCTTGGCTTTACACATAAGTGATTTCTCTTTCAACAAAATATGATATTACATCCATATTTTGTGTAGTTTAATATTTCAGCATTATAGTCCTATGCTGGTTTCCCAGCTATTAGCCTGGGGTCCATGAGCTCCCCCTTGTTCAGGTTAGCGGTTTCTGTGGGTTTCACTAGCTTGGTTCTGACCCCTTTGCTAATCACTCCTCCCTCTCTGTAACTGGATTCCAGAGTTCACCTCAGTGTTTAGCTATGGGTGTCTTCTTCTGCTTCTATCAACTACTAAATGAAGGTTCTAGGATGGCATATAAAGTAATCATCAATCTCATTATCGGAGAAGGGGAATTTAAGTTAGCCTCTTGACTATTGCTTAGATTGTTAGGGTGTCAATCTTGTAGATCTCTGGATGTTTCCCTAGGGTCAGAGTTCTTTTTAAACCTATAATGGCTCCTAGTTTCACTGCTTAATTATGTTTGTGTGTGTGTGTGTGTGTGTGTATGTGTGTGTGTGTGTGTGTGTGTGTGATCTGAGTACATGAATGTGAATACAGGTGCTCACAGAAGCTGTATGGGAACATCAGACTCCTTGAAACTGGAGATGCAGATTGTTGAAAGCCACGCAACATTGGGGCTGGGAAACAATTTCAGGCCTTCAGCATGTTCAATACATTCTATTAGCCACTTAATAATCTTTCCATCTCCTCTAAGTTCCACTACCTGTACATAGTACTTGAATATGGGAGGCGAGTGGGGATGTTCTAAGATTCAAAATATGAAAAAAACTTTTCAGGAGATTATTTCATATTTAAAGCCAAAGCAGGGTATATTGTATATTGGCAATGGACATTAATCTCTAATAAATAAGTGGTTTGTTATATTCTAGACTACATTTTAGACCTATGTATTTATTAAGTAGCTTATTCATGTAGTAAATATTCAAGTGTGTGCTACTCATCAACTGCACACAAAATAAGAAGAAATTTTTTGTCAATGGTAAATTATTTCAAATTAATATATTAAGTATTCTGCTGTAAATGTTAAGATATTTATACATTTTTGAAAATTAATCTTTGTCATTTACCTTCTGAAATGATATTCAGAAGACTGTCTACCTGGTCCTACAGAGAGAGCAAATCATGTCTCAAGACTGACTTTATTCTGTGACAGTAGTTGAGTATACAATTCTTTTGAATTCTGATGAGATTCAATTTTTCATGTAATGACACTGATGGACATTTGTTATTTTTAGCTCAATGTTGTAACAACAATTTCCCAGTGTTAGAATAACTTTGGCTAGCCTGGTAGCAGTTATGGCTTTAATTGAGATTACTCCTGGCATAAGTCAGGCAAAGCAGTAGAGTGGGTTATACTGTCCTGGCAGCCGACCTCTTTTTCACCCTTGTGACATAATGAAATATGATGCTCTTCCACCCATGCAGCCCTGTATTGGTGATCATTTCTAACAGAGTGTGGTTACAAGATGGTGTGGAAACATATACATCATTTCATTCCAGTAATGTATCTTCTTTCTGTAGAGCAAACATGCCCTACTTAAATGGCTACATTCATCTCAATCTGTGCCATGTGTAACTTCCAAACTTCCAAAGCCAAACAAAAAGCAACAAGAACATTCTAAAACATTGAAAAATAACAATTTCTGCTTGCATAAACACTGCAAAACATAGCTCTATATTTGCATAAATACTGAATAACTTAATTCTATATTATGTGTGTCCACCATTGGAATAAAAAATATTTTTGTTTATTCTTGTTATTTTTAAAGACAGTTAAGTAATGAATCTTATGGTTAGGTCAAAGAATGCAATTAGCATTATTAAAATTCTATCTTCAAAATTTAATGTCAAATAATTTCAGTTAAGATGTTAGATACATAGCTCAGTTGAAGAGTGCATGCCTTGTTTACATGAGACCCTGTGTGCCACTCCCATCTTGAACAGCAACAACAAGAAATAAGTATATCAAATGGTTACTCTTATTCTAAATAAAAAGGTAGCAGCAAAGCAGATAGTAAATTGAGTCTACTTTGGTGACAAAGAAGATGACTTCGTTCATTATTCCATTTTCTTCCCCTTCTTCAGTATCAGCAGATGATGATGGCAGAGAGCAAGTTATCAGACTGCAGCAAGCTCGATTCACCCCTGGGGAGACCTAGCAACTAGGAACCTGCTGTAAAAACTGGTCTACTCCCATCCCCACTCAGGGCATAGGGCATAGGGCATAGGGCATAATGCAGAGGGCATATGGCATAGGGCCAAGGACAGAGGTGATCTCTAGGCCCCCATCTTAGTCCCAATTTCCTTCCACTTACCCTTTCTAGGATCTCCTGGCCTGGGAAATGCAGCAAGTTCCACTGGTCCCCAGGAGGATCAAGTGACAAGTTACCTGCTGAGAGAGCCAGTCTATTCCTGCCCCTGCTCAGGGCAGAGTGTAGAGAGTAGAGTGCAGAGGACAGAGCTCCTACTCACCAGGAAACGAAGTAACTCAGACACATCTGTACCCACCATGAGACCCTTCAGTGAATTGGACCTGCTTACATCCACTGGAAGAGAACCTTGGACCAGTACCCACCAGGAAAAGAAGAGAACTTACCTGTACCCACTGAAAGAAGGGATGGGAAAAAATGACAATGTAAGAACAAATTCAATGACAGAAAAAACAATATGACACCACAAGAATCTAGGGACTATACATCACCAAGATCTGAACATCACAACACAGACGACACAGAAGAGAATGACCTTAAAAACAACTTCATTAAGATGATAGCGACACTAAAAGAAGAAATGAGAAAATCCTTTAAAGAAATGGAAGAAAAGACAAGCCAAAAATTGCAAGAAACCATTCACACAGTGCAAGATTTAAAGCTGAAATAGAGACAATAAAAAACATACTCTGAAGAAATGCTGGAATTAGAAAAGGTGAGTGAATGATCAGGAACTACAGATGCAAGCAAAACTAGCAGAACACAGGAGTTAGAAGAGAGAATCTCAGGCACTGAAGATCCAGTAGGAGAAATAGATTCATGGACCAAAGAAAATCTTAAGTTCAACAAATCCCTCACACAAAATATCCAGGAAATATGGGACACCATGAATAAGTCCAAATCTAAGAATAATAGGTATAGAGCAAGGTGAAGACACCCATCTCAAAGGTGCAGAAACCATATTCAATAAAATGACAGAAGAAAACTTTCCCAACCTAAAGGAAGACATGCCAATGAAAGTACAAGAAGCCTACAGAACACCAAATAAAGTGGACCATAAAATAAAATAGAAAAAAGAAAACATTTTGGATTTTATCTTACAACTCTGAGTGAATGAGTTTTAAGTATAATTCACTGGTAACACTTCTGAGAATGCTTTTGGAACAGGTCTTAATCCTGCAGTGAATGCTTCATTTCCATTGCCTTATGCCTTATTTACACTTTTTTGAATCTCAAAATAAACATGAGTCCTCAGTAACTGTCTTGTGATAATGAGGTGATCACAAATATGAAAGTTGGGTTCTATGATGAGTGAAGACTCAGGATGCAGCTTCCATAGAGTAAATTCCTCTTCCTTTTCATTTCTGAGAAAAATAGCGTATACTATTGGTCTTATATTCCTACCATTACAAGAAGAGTTTTCCAAATATATAAATAAAAAGCTTTTCACGTTTGTATCCACTTTTGAAATATAGTGGCATGGTCTAGCTGTCATTACATTGCTCCAGAGAATTGACCAGACACTGTATGTCTGCTGGGGTTTTGTGGTGATATAGATGATTGGCTCTGATTCCTTGCTCTAATTATCTGTCTCTTCCCACATTTTCCCTGTACAACATTGTATATTAGGTACCAGTGGTTGTTCAATAAGTAAATCCTTGTCTGTGATCAAATTTATGCAATACAATTGAATTTTACTAAAGCTAGTAATATACTGAGTGGGCTTGCCCCATGAAAACCAAAGTGTCTTCTACTTTCATAAAGGGATACAAAACTTCAAGTTTACCTATTAGAAGGGACACCTGAACAAAACTGGAATATTTGGGTCTATGATACTTATCCATTTTCCACCACATTTTATTTGTGTTCTTTGTAATAAATAATACTTTCTTTGTGTCAGGGTTATATAAGTCATATTGCTTCTTTGACTATATATGAGTCTTTGCATTTTCATTTAGTTTTATGTTTATTTATTAATATTGGGAAATATAAGGCTTCCAAAATTCTGTAGCATGTACAGAGATAGTGTGTTACAGATACTCTTTCCAGCCAGCCTGGTCCCACAGCCATGTCAGCCCCAAATGAACACTCAGAGAATTATATTAATTATAATACTCTTGGCTAATGACTAGGGTTTCTTATTGGTCAGCTTATTAACCCATTTATATTAATCTACATATTTCCACGTGGTCTTGTCTTACTGGAGAATGCCTCACTCATGTCCTCTCTTCCCCAGACTCACATGATGACACTGTTCTGCCTACACTTCCCAGAAATCTCCTCATTTCCTATATCTACCTATCTTGCTGCCCTATTGGTCACAGTGTTTTATTCATCAGTCAATAAGAGAAACATATGTACAGAAGACATCTCCATCACTAGTCACATTAGATATAGCATTAAAATGAACTAAAACAGAGAAATACTCCAGCCAAACTGCAATAAAATCAAATAGAAGATTAGGCCCATTGTAATATATATTATACGGGTAAATTGCAATGTGATATTTGAGCTCATTTAGAAGTCTGGCTTGGGACACAAACATCTTTGTCTTAATATGTACTCTAAAACCCTTTGCATTGGGATGTGGTAAATTTCCTAGGTCTGTAACACGGTTGGTAAGATCAGCAAAACAAGTCAAAGATGAAAAACTCTGTGTCTTTCAGAATGATTTGAAGGTAAACTACTGACAAAAGTACTGTTGCTTATGTCATCATCTAAAAAATCTCTTCACTGAAAACAGGAAGCATAAAGCTGAACCATAGTAAGATTATCCAAGGAGAGCATAAGCAATTGGGAACTCCAGCTAGTGGCCTCAGCTCCCACAGCTGATTTGTGCTTAATGTTTGTAAAACTACAGTAACTTGACGTCACCTTTGTTTACTCTATCAGATAGGTAACAACTGTAGTTTTCTCTGATGGATGTTGTAAACACTGAGTATATTGTACTTATTCTATCTGGATTACAATGATAGATTTTTTATATGTTGAACAACACTTGCATCCCTGGGATGAAGTCTATATGATCTTGGCAGATTATTTTTCTGATGTGTTCTTGGATTCAAATTGCTAGTATTTTATTGCATGTTTTTTATCAGTATTCATAAGTGATATTGGTCTGTAGTTCTCTTTCTTAGGTGTGTTTTTGTGTGGCTTGTGTACCAAGGTAGTTGCATCCTCATAAAAACAGACATCCACAGCTAAACACTGAACTGAACTCCTCAAATACAGTGACTGATAGGGAGGAATGATGAGCAAAGGGGTCAAGACTGGGCTGGTTTAACCCACAGAAATGGCTGACTTGAACAAGGGGGAGCTCTTGGACTCCAGACTGATGGCTGGGAGGACAACCTGGCACTGATCCAGACCCCCTGAATGTGGGTGTCAATTAGGAGACCTAGGCAATCTATGGAGCTTTGTGTAGTAATTATATTGATGTCTGGCATGCAAGTGGACCTTGGGTTCCCATCCCACAATGAGAGAAGTTCTCTCAGCCTAGACTCTTGGGAGAGTGCCTAGGCTCTGACCTGTATGAAATGTCAGATTCTGGAGATCCCCTATGGACCTCCTTACTCTCCCTGAGGATCAGATTTGGGATTGGGTGGGGAGATGGGGGTCCTAGTGGGAGTAGTGGGGGAGGAGGGGGAGAAGAGGGAGCTGGGGTTGAAATGTGAAGCAAGCTTTTTTCTAATTTAAACAAGCAATGACTCTTCTGATTTTATTCTGTAGAACACTTTGAAGAGTATTGGAATTAGCTCTTCTTTGAATTTCTAGTAGAATTCTGCACTAAATCCATCCCGGACTGGACTTTTTCTGCTTTGGATCTTTTGATGCCTGCTCTATTTCATTAGGTGTTATAAGTCTGTTTAAATTGCTTATTTGTTCTTGATTTAATTTGGTAATTGGTATTTATCCAAACATTGTTCATTTCCTTTGAATTTTCAAATTTTGTGGAGTACAGTTTTTCAATGTATGACCTGAAAATTCTCTGGATTTCCTCAGTGTCCGTTGTTATGTCCCCCTTGTCATTCCAGATTTTGTTAATTTGTATGTTCTCTCTGTATTTTGGTTAGTTAGGATAAAGGTTTGTCTATCTTGTTGATTTTCTCAAAGAATCAACTCTTTGCTATATTGATTCTTTGTATTGTTTTCTTTGTTTCTTCTTTATTGGTTTCAGCCCTCAATTTGATTATTTCCTGGCATCGACTCCTCTGGGATGAGTTTGCTTCTTTTTGTTCTAGAGCTTTCCATTGTGCTGTTAATTCTCCAGTATGACTATTCTTCAGTTTCTTCATATGAACACTTAGTGTTATGAACTTTTCTGTTAGTACTGGTTTTAATGTGTTCCATAAGTTTGGTTATGTTTGGTCTTCATTTTCATTGAATTCTAGGAAGTTTTTAATTTCTTCCTTGACACAGGAATGATGCAATTGCTTGTTCAGTTTCCATGAGTTTTTAGGGCTTCTGCAATTTGTGTTGTTTTTGAATTCTAACTTTAATCATGGTGCTCTGATAGGATACAGGGGGTATTCCAATTTTTTTACCTGTTGAAGTTTGCTATTTTTTCCAAGTATGTGCTTGATTTTAGGGAAGGTTCCATGTGGAAATAAGAAGAAGGTATATTCTTTTGTTTTTTGATGGAATGTTCTATAGATATCTGTTAAACCCATTTGGGTCATAACTCCTGTTAGTTCCTTCTTTGTTAAGTTTCTGTTTGTTGGTCCTGTCTATTGGTGAAGAGGGGTGTTGAAGTCTCCCCCTATAACTGTGTAAGGTCTTATGTGTAATTTGAGTTTCTGTAATGTTTCTTTTATGAACATGGATGCCTTTGTATTTGGGGCATAGATGTTCAGAATTGAGACTTCTTCCTGACAGATTTTTCCTCTGATGAATATGAAATGACCTTCTTAATCTTTTCGATTGATTTTAATTTGAAGTCTAATTTGTTCAATACAAGAATAGGTATGCCAGCTTGTTTCTTGGGTCCACTTGTTTGAAAAATCTTATCCCAACCCTTACTCTGATGTAATATCTGTCTTTGAAGTTGAGGTGTGTTTCTTGTATGTAGCAGAAGAATGAATTCTGTCTTCATATCCATTCTGTTAGCTTATGTCTTTTTATAGGCAAATTTAGACAATTAATATCAAGGGAGATTAAGGACCATACAAATGGACTTCATGTGTCCATAACACAAAGAGGGATGCTCTCTCAGCCTGGACTCTTAGGGGAGTGCCTGGACCCTGCCCTGAGTTAAATGACAGACTCTAGATATGTGGAAGGAAGTGGCCATAGGGTGGAAGGCTGGTGGATATGTGGGGGTGCGTGAGGAGGGGAGGGAGAGGGAACTGGGATTGACATGTGAAGCAAGCTATTTAAAATTAAAATAATAAAATAAAAAAATTTAAAAAGGACCATTGAGTGTTAATTCTTGTTTGTTTTTGATTTGTTGTTGGTGATGCTATTCTTTTTGGGGTTAACCTGATCTTTCTTTTGGCTTTTGGTAAAGTTTCATTATCTATTGACTGTGTTTGGGTGGGCATAGTTACTTTCCTTAGGTTGACATTTTTCCTTCCAGTACTTTCTGTGGGGCTGAATTAGTGGATATGTCAGATATGTGGTTTGTGAATATCTTTTCCCAATCTGTGGGTTATCTTATTGTCTTGATGACAGTGTCCTTTGCCTTACAGAAGCTTCTCAGTTTCAGGAGGTCCCATTTATTAATTGTTGATCTCAGTGTTTGTGCTACTGGTGTTATGTTCAGGAAGCTGTCTCCTGTACCAATTCGTTCAAGGGTACTTCCCACTTTCTCTTCTAATAGATTCAGTGTGGCTGGATTTATGTTGAGGTCTTTGTTCCATTTGGACTTAAGTTTTGTGCATGGTGATTGACATGGATCCACCAGCAGTCTTCTACATGCCAGCATCCAGTTAAGCCAGCACCATTTGTTGAAGATGCTATTTTTTCCATTGTATAAATTTGGCTTCTTTGTCAAAAATCATGTGTTCATAGGTTTGTGGATTAATCCCAGTGTATTTAATTCAATTAAGTTCCATTGGTATACCTGTCTATTTTCGTGCCAATACCAAGCTATTTTCAGGAGTAATGCTCTATAATAGACCTTGAAGTCAGGGATGGTGCTTTGGTGAGCATGATTGTCTTTGTTATGCTGGGTCTTTTGCTTTTCCATATAAAGTAGAGAATTGTGCTTTCAAGGTCTATGAAGAATTGTGCTGCGGTTATGATGGGGAATGAATTGTATCTGTAGATCACTTTTGGCATGATTGCCATTTTTACTACATTGATCCTTTGTATCCAAGAGCATGGGAGATCTTTCCATTTTCTGGTGTCTTTTCTAATTTCTTTCTTTAAAGATTCAAAGTTCTTGTGATACAGGTCTTTCACTTGTTTGGTTATCATTACCCCAAGGTATTTTATGTTGTTTGTGGCAATTGCAAAGGATGATGTTTCTTTGACTTTTTGCTCGTCCCTTTTATCGTCTGTATATAGTAGGGCTACTGATTTTCTTGGGTTGATCTTGTATCTTGCCATTTTGCTGTAGGTGTTTATCAGCTGTAATAGTTCCCTGGTAGAGTATTTTGGATAACTTATGTAAACTATCATATCATCTGCAAATAGTGAAAGATTGACCTCTTCATTTGCAATTTGGATCCCCTCGATTTCCTTTTGTTGTTTTATTACTCTAGCTAGAACTTCAAGGACAATATTGAAGAGGTATGGGGAGAGGGGACAGCCTTGTCTTGTTCCTGATTTTAGAGGAATTTCCTTGAGGTTCTCTCCATTCAGTTTGATGTTGGCTATTGGTTTACTGTATATAGTTTTTACTGTTTAGTATGTTCCTGCTATCTCAGATCACTCCAAGACCTTTATTATGAAGGGGTGTTGGATTTTGTCAAATGATTTTTTTTCAGTATCTAGTGAGATGAACATGTGATTTTTGTTTCTCAGTTTTTTTATATGGTGGATAACATTGATGGATTTTGGTTTATTGAACCATCACTGCATCCCTGGAATGAAGCCTACTTGATCATGGTGGATGAGTTTTCTCATGTGTTCTTGGATCCAATTTGCTAGAATTTTATCGAGTAGTTCTGCAACAATGTTCATGTGCAATATTGGTCTGTAGTTCTCTTTCTTGTGTCTCTATGTGGCTTGGATATCAATGTTATTGAAGCCACTTGATTCTTTTTATTATTTTCCTAGTTTCTACTTAATTGATTTCAGCCCTCAATTTAAGTATTTCCTAGTGTCTGCTCCTGTGGGGTGAGTTTGCTTCCTTTTGTTCTAGAGCTTTCAGTTGTGCTGTTAATTTCTAGTGTGACTATTCTCCAGTTTCTTCATGTGGGCATTTAGTGCTATGAACTTTCCTGTAAGCACTACTTTCAAAGTGCCCCATATTTCCTAGATATTTTGTATTAGGAATTTGTTGAACTTAAGATTTTCATTGGTCAATGAATCTACTTCTCTTAGTGAATCTTCAATGCCTGAGATTCTCTCTTTCTACTCTTGTATTCTGTTTGTTATACTTGCATCTGTGTTTCCTGATCATTTACTCACCTTTTCTAATTCCATACATCATATATAATCTGGATGCTAAGTATGTACAAGAGGTGAATTTTGTCTCACTGATTCTGTCTCAATTATTTCTATTAAAACAATGACTCCATTTTCTGCTAAAGTCAGAACTTCACACTTCTTTACAGACAGATGAAATTCTATTATATGTGTGCATATTTTTCTCATCTTTTTGTCTGTGGATGTACATGTGGTCGAGGATGATACTTTATAATTGACATTGTGAATAGATCAAGCATGAACTTGGATATACAAGCATCTCTTTGTTCTGCTGACTTGCAATCCTTGAATTATAAACTACAACTGGATTTCATAGTAGCTATGTATTTGTATTTAGTTTTCTAAAAAGCCCTCAAATGCATATATCTCTTAGGGTCCTCGGTGTCCCACAGACTCTATGGTGGTTGAATTGTATGCTGGCAATCCCCTGCTTCATGTCTAAAATCCATATATGAGTGACTACATACCATATTTGTCTTTTTGTGACTGGGTTACCTCACTCAGGATGGTTTCTTCTAGTGTCATCAATTTGCCAAGTAGCTAGACTTTTAACCTTATATGTTTATTATCATTTAAAGATATATAACAATTTAGAAATATTTGAGATCTAGTATAGTTGAATTTAAGTTGTATAGAGTTAGCTTATATATAAGTTAAATCACATGTACAGAGACAACCAGATATTGATAAAAGTAAAAAGGATAACCAGAGTGTAATCTCTGATTTGCACATTGTAGCAAACCGACAGGAGATTTAAAGAGACACAAGAGACAGAGTAGACTTAAACTACCAGTGACAAGAAAGCATATCCAATGCAGATAGAACAGGGAGGCCTGAGATGGCATATTATTCCATAAACAAACCATGCATATCAGGGTCAGGGAAAGATGAAATTAGAGACAAAAATAAAAGGAAAAAATAAATAAATTATATCTGACAACAGAAGATAGTTAGACTGAGTGGGTGTGCTTACAGCTAGGTCACATGGTCAAGATTTTTACTTTCATAAACACATTCCCTAGCTAGGACACCCCCATGGAGGGCCTCACCCTCCCTGGGAGAATGAGGGGATAACGGGGGGGGGTTGGGGGGAGGGCACAGTAGGAGGGGAGGGAATGGGAGAGGGACCTGGAACTGACTTGTGAAGCAACCTCGTTTCTTATCTAAATTTAAACTGGAAAATAAAAAAAAAAAAAGATGTGGGATTTTTTGGAACTCCAACATTATGCTGACCCTGTCCCCTGACAATGGGCAGGACACTCACAGTGGCATGGCCACGTCATTGCTATGTCACTTGTTCAGGACTGCATAAGGACTCAGTATGCATGCATTTCCCCTTTTAAGTGAGCATCTCCATGTGGTAGCTCTCTCCATGCTCTTACTTCTCTTCCTCCCTCTCTCTCCTCCTGCTCTACTCTTACCCCCTTTGTCTCTCTCATGTCTCTCTCTCCCCCTCTTGATCTCCTGTGCTGTAATAAGTTATAGTTAATGTGCTCTCTGGTCCTGGTTCCATCTTGAGCCTCTTCTAATTTTAATCTTTAACAAAAGAACAGCAAATAGTTCTTAGCTCTATTTTTTCATGTTCTCACAACTTTTACAATAAGCTTCAAGAATAAAGCAGATTAAACCCTAGTATATATTTGGAATTTCCCCATCTGTATTCAGACCGTATTGTTTAAAAGAGTTAGTGAGTGTATATGTGTGTGTGTATGTGCATATGTGTATGTATTTATATTGTAAATATATGTATGTTATAGTTTAAAACAAAATTTAAAAAGTAGAAATAAATTCTAAGCTTGCTTGACAAATTTTATCATTTAATTTCCATATTTTTCTAAAAAGTGTTTTTAAACAAATTAATATCTAAGATGATATACTCTTTCCTCCAAACATTCCTTACTTCTTTTTAAACCCCATTGGCAAAATTTCTAGTTTCTAATTTTCACTATTTCTCTGTCCATGGAAACTAGAAGATTTCTATTATCTACTTCAAATTTCTTTCAGCCTGTATCTCCTACCAAATTACAAAGCTATGTCAGCTTTTTCGGTAGTTTGAGGAGTAAACCGATAATGGTAACCCAAATTGTATTAGCTTTATTTGCAATCTACTGGTAACATTGTGCTTTAACACACACACACACACACACACACACACACACACATACACACACACACACATACACGTATTCTCCTGAAGTTCTGAAGTTCAGAGGTCTGAAAATAGAATGACTGAACCAACATGATGCTATAGAAAGAGGATGCTTCTTCCTAATGCCTAGAGTAGAAATGATTACAGGAATTTTCTAGTTCATAGAAGAACTTCTTCACTATTGTTAGCTTAGTAACTAAGCATAATCATCTACTGTGTGTGAAATTAGGGTGGAAAGTATACAAAATATACTTTGGATATGTTTAATGTCAAAATAAATTGAAACAGCAACAAGATTCTGTAGTTCTTATCAAAAGAAATCTAGAACTAACTACAAGCATAATTGCACCATGCACTGAAACAGCTTCCATTGACATAAAGCACTAACTCTGTTTGTATCTACCAGTCAATGATACTAGAAAACTTCATGACTAATTAATCACCATTAATAGGGTTTTGAGGAATCAAATAAATATTTGAGAGTTGCTTAACACATGAAAACAAAAATATTATCTCTCTTGGGAAAAAACAAAACTGAAAAATATTGAACGAAGTTACTGTTTATAAAATATGCCAGTTAACATGATGAAATATAACCTACATTATTGACTTCACAAACCTCAGTAAAAAAATTATGATGCAATATCCATGGCTATTCACACTAACAAAGGAGAATTATTTATTAAGTTTTTATTACCCTCAGTTCTCCATAAGAAAAGTAGGAAAATATATTACAAAGGGGATACATCAAATTGGCTTACATGATACAGAATAGGCAGTGTAATAATGGTTGACTGGATACTAGAAAGACTGACAATCCAGCCACTGAATGGTCCATAAGGCTAAGTACTTCAGCAGTAACAATCTGGTACTCAAGACTTGGAGGACTCCTCATAAGTCACTAGAAACTGGGTTCTGGTGTGAGTGAAGGATGTTGGTAACATAAGTAGCAGATAAATTTGTCAGCAAGGGTCAAAAAGCCAGAGCTTTTCTCTCCAACTTCGTTATATCTGGACAACTGCTGAAAAATGCTATCTACTACAAGGGAGAGTCTTATGACCTTAGGTATTCTTTCCAGCAAAAATCATTATAGACCTATCCAGATTGATGCCTCCCATTTGAGACCAATCATATTGTCAATTAAAATTAACATCACAATGCTCATCCTAATGGGCTTGTGACACTGAGGAATAAATCTATTCCACATTCAATCAAGACTTTGTATATAATACAATTCATAGAAATGTCAGGTACTGGAGGAATGGATGTAATCCTCTGAAAGAGCCAAATTCAGACATTATTGTAGTTCACAGAACAGTGATCCTGCATTCTTAATAAATCAAAGGAAAAACTATAAATAAAATGAAAATTTTAATCTATAGTCAATCTATCAATTGCTAAGTGCCAGGATTAAGAGAAGGTAAATAATCATAATTGGTTAGATTATTAGGAAAATTTTAACACTAGCTATTTGGTCTAAACTAAAAAATACATGTCAATGATTTACGAGGAAAATAAAATGTGAGATCAGTTGCATCTTTATTCTGAAGAGGTGAAAATTGAATAGGACACAGATAAATCTCACTTTACATATTTTTCTTGTGTGTTGTTTTCTTTTGAAGTGATTCAATGATTCTTTAAGCAGAGAGAATTGCTACTCAGTCTCTGTAACATACTTTTCCATGAAGCATCATCACCTTACATATTTGTTACTTTTTGATGGAAAGCTCCTTAGAAGCATTTTTTCTTCTAAAACTCTCAAAAGATTTGGGACTCATGTGGTTCCAGTGTCACCTACAATTCATTAACTATGTGAACATGGAAAAGATAGTGAATTTACTTTGTGTTCTGTCTCCTTACAAGATAGATACAACTATAAAAAACCTTGACGAGTTTATGTTATGAATATTACATGAGATGAAATATGAATCTTAGGTAAATATAGGGCACTTCATAAAAAAGTTTCAATGAGTAGTAGTAGTTACTATTATAAAGAACTTTGTACTAAAATAGCCATTGAATGATAAACCATAAGACAACTTTGTGCTGTTTTAAAATTTGAGGACCCAATTTTTTTCTAACATCATTTTTCAGTTTAGAGAGTCTGGAACTTTAATATTGTTCCTTGTGTCAGGTGTTACTATCTCAGTCTCTGTTTCAAGCCAGAAGCAAGGGTTCTAGAGTATCTATCTTGTCATCCGACAAGGGGGGAAGTAAAAGCTATGGTGTAACAGTGTGGCTTTCGGGAAAATTTAAATGTCTGGGTGGATACTAGGGTACAAGGCGATCTGTTTTTGAGCAGCCTGTGTGGCAGTGGGTAAAATGTGGAAAACTGTGGATTATTGTTGGATAGCTTCTACGTACAAGTGCATAGTTAGTTCTCGTTATTTGTGGTTAATGTGTTTTAAGACATCATACAAAGAAGCAAAGAATGCAGGTACTGTTCCTAGAAGAAATACTGGGTAACAACCCTGAAAAACATGTCACATTTTCATTATAAAATAAACACAATGTTGGAAAGATGGTGCAGTGATTAAGAATAGATACTGCCCTTACAGAGGACACATACTTGGTGATTTTTGTTTCTTCTTAATTGAAAATAGATTTTTCATGTATGCAATGAATTCTCTTTCTTTTTAAATGTTTTATATTTTTATTTTAATTAGAAGCAAGCTTGTTTTACATGTCAAACCCAGTTCCCTCCCCTGTGTACCTCCCCTGACCCTCACTAACTCTCTTACCCATCCCTTTTTTGCTCCCCTGGGAGGGTAAGGCCTTCCGTGGGGGATCAACAAAGTCTGTCACATCATTTGGATCAGGACCTAGGCCCTCCTCCATGTGTCTAGGCTGGGAGAGTATGCCCCTATGTGGATTGGGCTCCCAAAGTCCACTCTTTTGCTAGGGATAAATACTGATCCACTGCCAGAGGCCTCCTCATTGACACCCACAATCAGGGGATCTGGATCAGTCCTATGCTGAATTCCCAGCTATCAGTCTGGAGTTCATGAGATTCCCCCTCTTCTGGGTAGCTGTTTCTGTGGGTTTCTCCAACCTGGTCTTGACCCCTTTGCTCATCACTCCCCACTCTCTGAAACTGGATTCCAGAGTCCAGCTCAGTGTTTATCTGTGGGTGTCTGCTTCTGCTTTCATCAGCACCTGGATGAAGGCTCCAGGATGCCATATAAGGTAGTCATCAATCACATTATTGGGGAAGGGCATTTAAGGTAGCCTCTCCACTATTGCTTATATATTAGTTGTTGTCATCATTGTAGATCTCTGGAAATTTCCCTAGTTCCAGATTACATTTTAAACCTATAATGGCTCCCTCTATTAAGGCATGTGTTTTCTACTCTACTCTATTCTTCCCCCAAATCAACCTTCCTGCTCCCCCATGTTTCCCTCTCCTGTACTCTTCTCACCTTCTCTTACTCGTAGCTCCCTCTCCCATCCCATAATGCTCCCAGTTTTGTCAGGAGATCTTATCCATTTCCTATTCTCCGGGATACCGTGTATGTATTTCAGCCCTCAATTTGATTATTTCCTGGCGTCTACTCCTCTGTGGTCTGTTTGCTTCTTTTTGCTCTAAAGGTTTCATTTGTGCTGTTCATTCTCTAGTGTGACTATTCTCAGGTGTCTTCATGTGTGCACCTAGTGCTATGACCTTTCATCTTATCACTGCTTTCAAAGTGTCCCATAAGTTTGGGTATGTTGTATCTTCATTCTCATTGAATTCTCAGAAATCTTTAATTTCTTTTCTTTACTTCTTCCTCTATCCAGGCATGGTACAATTGCACATTGTTCAATTTCCATTAGCTTGTAAGGTTTCTGCATTTGTTGTTGTTGTTGAATTTTAACTTTAAGCCATGGTGATCCGATAGGACACAGGGGGTTATTCCAATTTTTTTGTATCTGTTGAAGTTTGTTATGTTGCCAAATATATGGTTGATTTTAGAGAAGGATCCATGGGGTGCTGAGAAGAAGGCATACTTTTTTCTGTTTGGATAGAATGTTCTATAGATGTCTGTTTATCACAATTGGGTCTAACTTCTGTTAGTTCCATTGTTTCTTTTGTTAAGTTTCTGTGGTGGTCCTGTCTAGTGGTAAGAGCAGGTTGTTGAAATCTCCCACTATAAGTGTGTGAGATTTTATGTGCGATTTGAGCTTTTAATATTTCTTTTACGAATGCGTGTGCCTTCCTATTTGGGGTTTAGATGTTCAGAACTGACACTTCATCCTGATGGTTTTCCTGTGATGAATATAAAATGACATTCTTTGTCTCTTTTGATTGATTTTAGTTTGAAATCTAATTTGTTAGATATTAGGATTCCTATACAAGCTTGTTTCTTGGGTCCATTTGTATGGAAAATCTTTTCCCAAGTCTTTACTCTGAGGTATATGTTTCTTGTATGCACCAGAGGAGCAGACTCTGTCATCATATGCATTCTGTTAGCCTGTGTCTTTTATAGGTGAGTTAAGACCATTAATCCTGAGGGATATTAATGAACATTGATTAGTAATTCTTGTTTGTTTGGTGGTGTTGTTGGTGGTGGTATTGTGTGTAGTTTTAACCCTTTTTTTCTTTTGGTTTTTGGTATTTTGAGATTATGTATTTCCTATGTTTTCATGAGTGTAGTTATCTTCCTTGGGTTGGAGTTTACCTTCCCTTACTTTCTGTAGGGTTCTATTTGTGGATATGTATTTTTTAAATCTGGTTTTGCCATGGAATATCTTGTTTTTAACATCTATAGTGATTTAAAGCTTTGCTATGTATAATAGTTTGTCTGACATCCATGTTCCTTTAGTGTTTGTAGGACATCTATCCAGTTTCCATAGAGAAATCAAGTATAATTTTGGTATGTCTCCTTTTATATGTTACTTTGTCTTTTTCCTTGGCTGCTCTTATTATTTTTTCTTTATTACCTATGTTTGGTGTTTTGATTATTATGTGGTGAGGAAACTTCTTTTTGTGGTCCAGTCTATTTGGTGTTCTGTAAGCTTCTTATACTTTCATAGGCATATGTTTCTTTAGATTGGGGAAGTTTTATTCTATGATTTTGTGGAATATATTTTTTGTACCCTTGAATTGTATTTCTGCACCTTCTTCTATACCTATTATTCTTAAGTTTGGCCTTTTCAAGGTGTCACATATTTCCTGCATATATTGTGTTAGGGATTTATGGGACTTCATATTATCTTTGGTTGATGAGGGTATTTCCTCTACTGAGTCTTCAAAATCTGAGATTCTCTCTTTCGTATCTTGTATTCTGTTGGTTATGCTTACATCTGTAGTTCATGATCGTTTACTTAGCTTTTCTATTTATAGTATTCCTTCAGTTTGTGTTTCTTTATTGTCTCTATGTCAGTTTTCAGGTCTTAAACTGTTTGAATTGTTTTCTTCATCTGTTTGATTGTTTTTTTCTTTGCTTTTCTTACTTTCTATAAGAGATTTGTTGATTTATTTGCATTTTTTGGTTTGCTTTTTTCTTCTTTAAGGGATTTTCTCATATTCTCTTTGAGGGCCTCTATCACTTTCATGAAGTTGTTTTTAAGATCATCTTCTGCTTCATCTGTGTTGGAACATTCAGGTCTTGCTGGTGTATAGCTCCTAGACTCTGGTGTTGTCATATTGGTTTTTCTGTTCTTGCATGTGTTTTTATATTGTTGTCTTCCCATCCATTCTTTCAGTGGATCCACTTGGTGTCTCTTCCTCTCCTGTTAGTATGGGTCTAAGTTTCTCTTTCAGTGGGTGCAGGTGTGTCTGAGATACTCTAGGCACTGAGCAGGTCCAGCAAGATCCAAGGAGGTGTATGTAGGGAGTTGGGGCCCTGAACAGAGCCTATACTCACCTAAAACAGAGGTTGGAGGGCAGAGGGTGGAGGGGTTCCAAGACTGAAGTATGTGCAGACTCAGGGTGGTCCTTTCTGCCTGGGTAGGTCCACTGTAGGTGTGGAGTAGGCCCAGGAAGATCCAAGACAGGGGAATTAGGGAATTGGGGTCCTGAGAAGAGACTACACTCACTCCAAACAGAGGGCAATGTATTCTGATTATGGTTTCTCCTCCAATAATTTCTCTCAGATTTTCCCCCATTTTGCCACGCCTCAGATCCACATTCTTTTTGTCTCTTTCATTAACAAAAAACAAGCATTTAATAATGATGATATTGATGATGATATCTGTTGTACCCAAATTCTGAACCCCAAAAATCACCAAGACGCCCATTTTGATGCAAAAGCAAAGAGTCTTTTATTGTAGTTGTTTAATGAGCTAACCCCATGAACTCAGGCCTTTTATCCACTCACCATGGCAGATGGCCTGAGAAAGACCCAGAGAAACTGCAAAGCAGGATCTTAAGGGGTAGTATAAGGGGAGTGTCTAGGGGTATGTAACAGTCTCAGGATTGGTTTGCTACCATCTTTGGACTACCTGCCCTGTGTTGACTGGTCAACTAGTTGTTTTGGCCCGTAGCTTCTCCCAGGGGGGTTGCTATGTTCTGCACATCACTGTTGTGCACTTGTCTGTGAAGCACACCCAGAGCCATAAAGCATAGCTCTGCTAGCTAACTTCTGATTGGTTCCTTGCCACAAGGAGGGCATCTAACCGCCTAGTGACCAGGACAGGAGCAGCAAGGTCATGTAAACAAGTTAGTCTGTCATGGCTGCTAAAATGGGAAGCTGGTCACTACAATAACAAGAATAATAATGATAAGAGATAAAATAAAAGCAAATGTAAACTGACATTAGATCCCAGCACCTTTTAAGAGCAACTCAGAGCAGGCTGGAAGCCTCTGCAAGTACTGTAGCTATGTGACATGTACTGAAACTGACACCGACACATAGGTAAAACTAAATCTTTATAAAACGAATATATAGCTTTGTTTTATGTGTTTTTATGGCTGATATATTAGTAGCTATCGAATTCTTTCTCACATGCCTAAAAAGGCCAGTATCAAATGCTCACAAAAATGCTGTTTTCTTGTACCTTGGAACAATGGACATCTTTTCAACACTGTGCATGGAACAGCTGAAATAGCATAGACATGTATACACATACCCAGAAATGCCACACAACATAAAGCACATGGTATTGAACATATTACAAAGATATCTCAGGTGTCAACATGCTGGACCTGGCTGGTTACTTGTGTTCTGTGTGTGACAGTAAGGTCACAGAAGTGCTGGAGTGTTGGTTCTGAAGGAGATTAATCTTAGCAAGGGGGTAGCTTTACATATATTAAATCTATGAATAACACATTTGGGTGTTTTTTAACATGGTTATCTACGTCTCATGGAGTCTCTTTGTATTATTTCATGTGTAATTAATTGTTTTCAAGTTCTGAGCCCCAAAATTTGTACCTAAGTAGCCTATGGAATCATCCTACTCAAGACTTGATTTTCTTCTCATATTTACATATGGTAATCATGCCTCCTAGGAAGAATTTTTATTTCTTTACTAATGACTTTACCTATTGTGGTAGTTTGAATGTAATTGGTCCCCATAATTTCATAGGGAGTGGCACTATTAGGAGATATGACTTTTATGGAGATGGTATGGACTTGTTGGAGGAAGTGTGGTACTCTTAGGGTGAGCTTTGAGATTTCCTAAGCTTGGGATATTGCCCAGTGTCTCAGTCAATTTTCTATTGCCTTCAAGATGTTGCAGTCTCAGCTCCAGCACCATGTCTGCCTGTGTGCTTGTCACCATGCTCCCTGCCATGAAGATAGTAGACTGATGCTCTAAAAGTGTAAGGGAACCACCCTAACTAAACACTTCACTTTACTTTATGAGTTCCCATGGTTGTGGTCTCTTCCCAGCAATAAAAGCTCTAAGACACCTAATGCTTTCTTTTGTTTTTGAAACTAGATCTCATATATCCCAAACTGTCCTTAAACACACAGCATAAGATGATCTTGGACTTCTGATTATCACTCCTAAATGTAGTCACTACACACACCCACTTTAATGCTGGGGCCCAAAACCCATGGCTTTATGCATGCTAGGCCATTATCCCGCCACATGAGCTGTATCCCCATCTTAACTCATGGTGTGTGTGTGTGTGTGTGTGTGTGTGTGTGTGTGTGTGTGTACATGTGTGTGTGTTGATTATACAATGTCCATTATAGTCTCCCAGCCTTGAATTCAAAGTCTCCACCTGGTAGTATTCTTTTGTGTAGCCATGGGAACTTTACAAAGCACATGAGTTTCTGGGGTCAGACACTGAGGCATATAGTCTTCATCTAACTCCATTCTCTCTGCACCTTATCTGCCTACATGATGCAGCTACCTGTCTCAAGCTCCTACCATCATAGCCAGGAGCTATTTATTTCTCAGTGCTGTGTGTGTCTCCCTACCACTGTAGACTGTGATCCTCAGGCCGGAACTAAACCAACCTTTCTCTCCCTCTGTCTCTCTCCATCTTTCTCTGTCTCTGTCTCTCCCTCCATTTGGACAGCAGTGAGGAAAGCTCATTACTATAGTGATGAATTTGTTCTAACAATCAATAAGAGACTTGGAGTGAAACTGATATTTTTCTCATTTACTATTAAGTGTTTGTTTTTCAGAAGTCAAAACCTATACTCTAAGATCACTTTAGCCCTCCTTTTAATGTAATTACCTTCTGCAGACACTACTTAGTATTTCACATGCTATGAAGCTTATGCACACACCCTGGAGAGAACATGGGTTCTCTGAAAACAACTTCCTGAATTTTCATATCAAACTAATCTGAACTATACATGAAACATAAAACAGTACATACTGATAGAAGCACAGTGTTTTATTACGTGTATTTAATGTGAAATGCTTAAATGTATTGATCAAAATCACTTCCCCCTTCCCATCCCTTAATCTCTCCAGCATCTAGCAACCACTATTCTACTATGAACTTCTCTCACTTCAGTGTTGTTCTAAGTGTTCATATGAATCAGTTGTCACTTGTTCTTCTCTAGAGGAATGAATTCAGTTATCACAGTGATCTCTAGGTCCACTCTTTGTGTAGTAAATCATAGAATTTCATTCTTTTATGGCTAAATAGTATTCCTATTGCATATGAATGATATTTTATCTGTTTATCATCAGCCATTTCCACACCTTTCTTTTGTAACTAGTGCGGTCATAAACATAGCTGCAGGTGTCTCATAAATACGATTTATTTCCTTTGGATAAACACACAGTACTGGTATTGGTAGAGTTCTCTCTTTAGAGAGAGTTGTCCTTTCACATAGACCTCTGGGTTGTTTCTGCTAGTCATGCTCACCATGAACAATTACAACGACACATAATTAGACAATATTCAGACAGTGAGAGTCCAAAATAGTATGTCTCCATCAAATCTTTCCCCTTGGGACTCACAGAAGCCAGCAAAATAGGATTCAGGAAGATTGTTACGCACCAAATGGGATGGAGGACATGAGGGAAACAAGGCCTACTGAAGTTAGCAGGACTGTTGCACAAATGAACTCAAAGAGACTGTGCAGTATGCCCAGGGCTGGCAGACGTCTTCTAGATAGTGTCCCAGTGCAATACTGACAAAAAGCATGGGCATAAACTCCTATCCATAACTTAGAAGCTATCACTAATTGATAAGTTCTCTCCAATGGAGTTTCACAGGGAAAACAAACAACCTTTAAGCCCCCATGTCCAGAAGTAGATGGCTAATACAAAACAAGTCTTTTTGTCTCATAAGACTTATCAGGCTCCTTTTCTTTCATAATTTTATAGTCTCTTTGCAATTGTATTATATCCTTCAATTGTTTGTGTTTGTGGGGTTCCTGTCAGTGAAAACCTATGTCTGCATCTATGTGTGTTTCTTGATTTTTTTTTCCTTTGGCTGATTTTCTTCTGTTTAAATTGTGAGTTTTTTCCTATTCCATTTCATATTTAAATTTTTATCTTATTTTAGAATTATTCCTTAAATAGCAGTTTGTTTTCTAGGAATAGACAGAAAGTACGTGGGTTAGGAACAAATCGCATGGAAAAAAATGAATGTTTAATAAAAGAAAAATCTATGTAAAAAGAAAGAAAAGTTTTAAAAATTAAGGATTGCTTTCTGGTTTTAAAGACTTCTGTTTCCTTTTTGAAATTTTCATTTTATTCATGTACTGTTTTCTTGATTCATTGAGTTTTCCATATATGGTCTCAGTTGATTGATCTTTATAGTAATTAATTTCAATTGTTTTTTAGACAGTTCACAGATTTCTATTGGTGGTTTCATGTTTTCTTATTTTATATTATTCATGGATGTATTTGGTTATATAAATATTTGGAAGTCCAGCTATTTTACTTATACTTTACAACCAATTGGCTTCAAAGGAAAGCTATCTCTCCCACAAGGATACTGTCAATTTTAAGCATTTGACTGTGTAGTGAATATAGGCCTGAGGGCAGGATGTGGAAGAGACTGTCCTTGGAGATGAGCAATGTAGCTATGCAACACAGTCATCAAAAGTCTGTCTTGATAAAAGCCTGTGGTCATAATTAAAAGACAAAGAAAGTGCCTGTCGGAGTTACAAGGGACACTAGACGCCTAGCTCAAGCAGTAATAGTCTCTCTAGTATCTTTTACCATAGCAAGCCATGTTGCAGTTAAGGGATCTTTCTCTCTCTGCACTATCTGTGGTCATCCAAAATATCAGTTCCAGGGGCAGGCATAAGTAGACAGCTCTGCAGCTCTAAGTCAGGTGATCATGGAATGGATATTAATTGCAGTTTTGTGTCTAGATGTGGGTGAGGGCACATGGTTACCAAGCATCTCTGTCACCTTCAGTTAAGGTTAGTAAAGACAGGAAAGTGTGAGTGTCTAATCTATAATTAATTGTGCAGGGGAATACTCATGCTCTTCCATTTCTCTAGGTGAATTGCACAATTCCCTCTTCAAACCACCTTTTGCTTGACTGAATGAAGTGACATAGACAGCATCTGTTTCCTATACATTTTGAAATTGACATCTTCCTTCTTTATTTTCATGCTATCTAGGGGTTTTGTACATTAATTTTGTGTTGAAGCTTTCCAGGAATTCATCAAATTGATAGATAGGTTAGGTCATTCTCTGTCTCTTTCTCTTTCTCTCTCTCTCTCTCTCTCTCTCTCTCTCTCTCTCTCTCTCTCTCTCTCTCTCTCTCTCTCTCTCCCTCTCTCTCCCTCTGCCCCCCTCTCTCTGTGTGTGTTGTAGGCATGAGACCTTGAAGCTCTTCCTAATTTTTCATATTCAGTCTTCTTCTGGAAGCTTTTAGCAAATATTTGATTCCCAGGACACAAAAGACAAACACTCTGATTCTGAACTCCCATGTTATCTAACACAGTGTAATTTTAGAAGTTCAATTATGTATACAATTTAAAACAATGTTTCAGAATTGTGGCAATAAGAGGAAGATTCATGAAACCATATAAGTACAGTGTTCTATTGCAATACTGAGGGACTCATGACTAACGGGGTTTAGAAGAGAGGTCAACCAGTGCACATGGAAGAAAACAGTTACTACAGTTAATGTTTTTTCCAGAGAATATAAACAAATGAATCATGAGACATATTTGTTTCCAACAGAGAAATTTTACACCTGGTAGTTCAGCCAATTAAAAGTTTGCATATTAAATAGCCTATATCATCAGAAAAAGATTTCTAGATGATTATGAATCAGATAGCATGAAGATTACACTTGAAGACAAATTAATTCTTTAGGAGATACCTAAAAGTTGTGGCTAGTATCTGAGGGCTACAAAAATGAAAGTCCAAATTATGCTGTGGAACACAAAATTATCTCTTATATTCTGAACAATGTGTCACTTAAAATGAATTCTGGACTCTGCAACTTTTCAGAGTCTAAATTGGGATGTGGTCAGGTCTTTTGGGTAGATCCTGTATAGGACAGAATATACTACTACTACTCCCCCTCCTCCTCCTCCTCCTCTTCCTCCTCCTATTACTACTACTACTCTCTTTCTCTTTTTCTTTTCCTTTCTCTTTAAATTTCTCTCCAAATTCTATAGGAGAGTGACAACTTATTTCACTTAGTTATTCTACTCAAAAGTATCTTTTAATTAAATTAAAAGATTAAGTGATTAACTAAGTTAATATCTGTTTTGTGTAGGTAGATATTTTGATTAATACTTTACAAAGTAATTTTTACTACATAAGATTTTCTGATTTTAGAAAAAGTGGGAAACAAGGAAGTATTCAGGTAGCAATAATGCTTCTCTGTGACATAGTGTTGCTAGGTAAAATTATTATTGGTTCAATAAGTACTTTTAAGCTTTTAATAAAACTTCACAGTCTCTAATTAAGCTGTTTATTCACCAAGAATTTGTACTAGTGCATTTTCACCTATGATACATGTTAAATATTGTCTGTAGTTCTTCCCTTCTTCATTTGAGAAGAAGCTTCCTTACTTCTAGGAGGTATTGGAAGTTATTTTTAATTCAATGTTCTGTGTGGGAAGTGGCCTTTCTAGTAAGATTTTCTTGAGAACAGATGCACTTTGAATTATTTCAATTAAGTACAAATTACTTCCTTCATTAAAGTTTAATCAACCATGTGAGCAAAATAAATTAAGTATGAAGTAAGGCTGGGACTACCTTTGAATCAAACTGTAATAGCATACTTATTCTACCCATAAAAACACAGTTTACATCAATGAAATGCTGGTATAAAATTATGTATATCAATTCATCAGCTATCAAAACTAGTTAGTATTTAAAAGCTTACATAGATGATTCACTGTCTATAAAGAATGTTGATGAATTGAATATGTCCTCTTGAGTTCTATAAAATATAACTAGTCCTTCTATGTTTAAATAGTTTGTTTACTTTCTCTTAATTAAAAATATTTACAATGAAGAGAAACTCTGAAAGGGAATAGATAGACATTAAAAGGGATAAAATCTTGAAAAACACAAAAATACTAATTGCAGAGAGTAAGAACAATAGATAATAAATGAAAAGAAAGCCTTATAGACAAATGTTACATTGTTAAAAATTATATGTCTAGATTCTATATGAGTATGAAAATTGAGCAGTACACAATCAAGTAAGCAGCACACAAGTGCTTATTTATCTAATATACACCTTTAGACTATATCATACATGAAGAGGAGGCCCAGATAGCCATGCTAATTTGTTATGGATTTTTCCACAATTTATGCTTTCAAGGTTGCTAAGAATTTACATCATAGACAACATGGGCTACTAAGCCTTAAAATTAAGCCACACCTTTCAAGAACAATTTTGAGAAAACACTGCAAATCAATTAACATGTCTACAATTTTAAGCAGACCAAATGCCATGGAGCCTAGGCTAGGCTTTTAAATAGAGCCAGTGCTGCAGGTTAATTTTCCGTTTTCTTTTGGCCTTGCATTGAATACCATTTTCACATTGAGTGGGCCTGTATGAATGTCTGTAAGGGTCTGTCTTAATTAACTTAATACTGTTGTGTGACTACCTAGTCCACTGTGGGTTGCATTATTCCCTAGACAGGAAGTCCTGAACTAGATCAGTATGGAAATAGAGGAGTGCAAAATCAAGTAAGCAGCGTGCAAATATTTATTTATCTCTGCTCTTGACTGTTGCTATGATGTAACTAGCTGCTTCACATTCCTACTACTATGGCTTTTCAGTAATTATAAATTATAGCCAGGATCATAGGTTAAGCTAAACTATTTACCCCTACCCACAATGTTATGACATTAGTGATATGTCTGGACATATCTGTGAAAGCATTTCCTGCGAAGTTTAACTGAAGAGACAAGCCCCTTCTTCAATGTGAGCAAAACTAATTCCTGGTTAGAGGTTGTAGAATGAATAAAAATATAGACAAAAACAGATAGCAAACAAAATGCTGGCATTCCTCACAGTATGCTTCCTTTCCTACTGATATATGATCAAGCTATTGTCACATGGCTTCATTAATATTATTATATTATATGTAGCATAATACATATATTGTTTCCTCTTTTATTGTTTCTATGGCATTTCCTTCTGTTTGTTTGTTTTTCAATTCTGATATGCTAGATTTTGTTTCATCTTATTAAATTATAGTCTATTATAATTATTATATTACGATCTCATAGAAGCCTATTTATTTTCTAAGGAGAGACAGAAAAAGGTTGAATCTGGATGAGGAAGAGGAACTGGCAGGAGAAAAAGTAGAGGAAACTGTATTTGGGTATTATGTGGGAAACACATATTTTCAATAAAAGGCCAAAACAGGGAAAATGAGAAAAGAATACAGCTGAGAGTGATAGATAGGATATTCAATGTTCTCTCTAGTTCTAACAACTCCCTCTGGCCTTGAAATCTTCCTCTGGCCTCAGTAAGTACATAAGCTTTATCCTTGTGTAACACACACACACACACACACACACGCACACACGCACACACAAATACATGAACACACATGCCTTATGGCATTAGTGAAGTATTTGTTTGCATTTCTCTGTGAAAGAATTTCCAGAGAAGATAACTAAAGTAAAGATTCACCTGAAATGAATGCAGTTCTATCATACAGAGCCCTGGACTGAGTAAAAATGCATTCTCCTTTCTCTGCTTCTGGGACGACATAGATATTAGCATCAGTCATACACTCCCTGTTCCTCAGAGCCACCCACTGCCATGAATTTCTCATTATGATAAGCTGTTTCCCCCTAAACCATGAACAAAAATAAATGTCTCCTTCCTCAAATTCCTTTAGTGAATGGATTAGAGCAATTAAAAATAACTCTTACAGAGGCAGGTGAACATCATATTTTAAGATAGCAGTCATATGCTAAGGATTACTTTATATCATTCTATTCATAATTTCATAATTGCCTTTTAAAAATATTTGACTTTACTTTTGAGATTATAACATCATTTCTCCCTTCCCTTTTCTCTCTCCAAACCTTCTCTCTTTCAAATTTGTGGTTTCTTTTTTTTAATTAACAGCTGTTATATACATAAGGATATTTATATATGCATATCTAATCTTCAATTATACCTACTCAGTTTGTCTAATGTTACCTGTATGTATGTTTTCAGAAATGAATTAATATGCATTTTCCTGGTGAAAACTTACCTTCCATTCTCAGCATTCTTTACCTGTCCATAGTTCTCTGTTAAAGTCTTTTCTCCATCCACTTTGGTATGTCTATCATTGTTGTTCTTGGTTAGTTTATATTTAGTCAGTCATTTTCTTGAGACTTTACGGGTATAGATTCTGGCAGTACTAGGATATACAATATCACAGTAAACTCCCTGATCCTCTTACAACCACCTCTTCTGTAATATTCTATGAATCTTAGGTAGGGAACTGTGGGTGTTTCTATTTGATAACTACAGTCTATAATATTGCATTTTTATTGATTTCGACTCTGTGACTGTTGCAAAGAGAAGTTTCTTTGATGAGGGTGAAGACTGCATTCTTCTTTGAGTATGAGAACAAATATTTAAATTGTTAATAGGGATTGTGCTAGTTGAGTAAAGTGGTGGTAAAATATTATCCTCCAAAATCCATGGTTTTATTATCACGGAGTTGTGGACTAGTTTTCCAGTACCAGATATGGTTTCCTTCCTGTTGATCAGGTCTTCAAGTTGTAATTCAATCTCTAGAGTGCTTATTGAACTTTACAGAACTATTAGTTGCTGTAGATACTACACTCTTAATGTTGTCCTGTCAGGCTGACTGTTTGGGGGATCTACAGGTGCCATAGATAGTTAGGACTATTGGCTGCTTCTGTCATTCGGGGAGGAGGCATTCAGGACAGTTCCAGCTGAGTGACCGCTAGGCACTGTTTCTGAAGTACATGACTTCAGCTATAAATATTTACTTAACTCTGGGGGACAACCAAGAGAAACAGCAACAAGCTGTGTTGGGAGTCTTTTGGGCTAGTTTTTTAAGTAAATGATGTTGAATAAATGATGGATAAAAAAAAGCTTAGTCAGTCTGGGGCCATATGTTTTCCTTTTATTTTTAGCCTGTTTGTGGTTTGCAGTTTCCCAGTACTTATTTGTTGAGGTGTGGTTCTTGTGCTTTCCAGTAATTAAAAACTGTATTAGGGGAAGATATAGGAGTGGATATGTGCTTCTTTCTTTGCTTTGCCTAGGCTCTCATAGTAAACAGATATGAAGAGGTCAGGAGAGTTCAGCACTGTATTGATCTCTAGAATAAATTTGTAAGATATGAAGAAAAATAACTTTCTTAGTTTCTGTTTTTTTGGTTCTGTTTTTCAGTGACTATTGCCACAGTCCTCATCGATCTACAGCACAGTGTTCGGCTAGTTTGTCAAAAGTAAATTTTTCAAACCATTTATATTCTTGCAAAGGGTAGCATTGGGAGAAAAAAAGTGCTTCTCTGGATAAAATACTAGCAATTAAGATATGAGAACACTAGTATGGCACATAGGACTTGTATGTTGCACATATTTTCCAAAGATGCAATATTGGTATAAAATAAATTATAGAAAATTATCATTTTACCAGCATGATTTTTTTGCCCTTTAGATGAATTTGAATCTAATAAGTAATCTTGAGTAGAATGGGAGTATATTTTTTCTTCATTGTTTCCTTAAATGTGTATCTTTGTTTCAAACAACCAAATGAGATATGGGAGAAAATGATGCACTTCCTGACATGCCTCCAAAAATACATTGTCTAGGGTTGGAGTCCCATGAGATTTACCCCATCTATAATAGTATATCTGTTGGCATTGGCCTTATTCAGGCCTTGTTTAGGCAACCATGTTATTACATAATCATAGGAATAGCTGTAATGTCATTTCAAGGATACATAATCTGACAGTGTATATCCTGGTCCCCTGCCTCTTATAATCTTTCTACAGCATCTTCTGTTCTGTCCCCCCAGTCTCAGCTGCAGGAGGTGTCTTATACATGTATTTGTGACTTGGTTTTCCATTATTCACTTCATTTTGACCAGTTTTGGTTTTCTGTAATGATCTCTGCCTGTGCACAGGGAATTTTGTTTGATAAAAGATTAGAAATGCACATGTGATGACCTGGAGCTAGTATCCACAAAGAAGAGAGAACAAGTACCATTTCTCTTTCTGGGTCTGGGTTACCCCCCCTAGTAAGATATGCTCTGGTTCCATCCATTGCTTGCTTATTTCATAATTTTTTGTTTTTGTTTTTCTTTTTCTTTTGTAATGTTTTTATTTAAAGTAGGAATGTGAATCCTTCACATGTCAATCCCAGCTCCCTCTCCCACCCCTCCTCCCTTGTCCCTCTACCAGTCCCCCAGACCCCCACCAAATTCCCACATCATTCCCCAGGGATGGTGAGGCTCTTCTTGGGGGGATCTCCAAAGTCTGTCATTTCATCCAGGGCAGGACCTAGGCCCTTCCCCATGTGTCCAGGCTGAGAAAGCATCCCTCCTTTCTCCTAAAAATCTTTCATAAACCATGGTCAACACTGATCTACTACCCAAGGCCTCAGTGATTTCTGTGGCCTCCTCACTGACACTACATTCATGGAGTTTGGATCCGTACCCTGTTGGCCACTCAGGCATCATTCTGGGATTCAAGAGCTTCACTTTATCTGGTCAGCTGTCTTTGTGGGTTTCACCATCATTATCTTGACCCCTTTTCTCTTACTCCTTCATCTCTATCACTAGGTTCCAGGAGTTCAGTTCAGTGTTTAGCTGTGGGTTACCTGTCTCTGCTTCCATCAGTCACCGGATAAAGGTCCTAGGATGGCATATAAGGTAGTCATCAACCTTACCTCAAGGAGGGGCATTTAATGTAGTCTCTCCACTATTGCTTAGTTTGTCAGTTTGTGTTATCCTTGTAGATCTCACTAGTGTCAGCTCTCTCCCCAAGCCTATAATGACTTGATCTCATCCTGCTCTCCTCTATTCTTACCTCAACTCAACCTTTCTGCTCCTCCATGCCTTCTTCTCCCCTCCTCTTATCACCCTTCCTTTTGCCTGGCTCCCTCTCCCCTCCCACAATATTCCCAATTTCCTCAGGAGATCTTGCATCATTCCACTTCTCTGGGTTATCATGCATCTCTCTTGGGAACTTCCATGTTTCCCATACTCAATGGCACTAGGATTGTCGACTGAGACTCCCCTGATCCATGTCTAAAATCCATATAGGAGTGAGTACATACCATATTTGTCTTTTTGTGTCTGGGTTACCTCACTCAGGATGGTTTCTTTTAGTGCCATCCATTTGTCTGCAAATTTCAAGATTCCATTGTTTTTTTTCTTTTCTGCTAAGTAGTATTCCATTGTGTAAATGTACTTGATAGAATTCCATTGTGTATGTTTGCCACATATTTATTATTCATACATCAATTTCAGGACATTTGGGTTCCTTCCTATTCCTAGTAGTGAACATGGCCACTGTGGAATTTGAGTACTTTGTACATATGTTATGGAGTGGTATACCTGTGTCAAATGTAGATTTATTGTTAGTATTCTGAGAGCTCACCACACTGAGTAGCAGCGTAAATTTACCAGTTTGCATTCATATCAAGAGAAAAATGAGTGTTCCTCTTTTTACATCCTCTCCAGAATATTCTGTGACTTTTCTTTGTTGATCTTAGGCATTCCAAATTGGGCAAGATGAAATCTCAAAGTTCTTTTGATTGGCATTTTCGTAGTTACTGTGTATGATGACTAATTCTTGAGATATTATTAGTCATTTTCATGACTTCTTTTGATGACTCTGTTTAGATCTATGGCTCTTTTTTTATTAGAACAGTTCATTTGTCTTATGACCCTGTTTTTGTGCTCTTTGTATAGTCTGGATGTTAATTCTGTATCAGAAATACAACTGGAAAAGGTTCTCTTTCACTCTATAAGCTTACTCGTTACTCAACTGATAACTTGGTGAAGCCTTTTTTGAAGGCTTTTGTAGCTAAAATATTCTACTGGAGAGAAGACTCGCTGTGGCAGAATTACAGGACCACTAGAGGTCAAATTAAAAAATAAATTTCCTAAATGAAGGTCAAGTTTAGTGAAATAATTGTTGTTTGCTTAAATAAAATGATTGGTGTAGAACTAGAATCAAGGTTTTTGATTTGGTGTAGAACTAGAAGCAAGGTCTTTGAGTTATATACTGACATTTGACTATGTAGACCTCTTATATTTGCTTTTATCAAAAAATATTCTTCTGATTCAGTGAACATTGTTATTGTTATTTAAGTTAATTTCAGGAAAATTGATGCCTTTAGATCAAGAAATGTAATTTTGTGGAGTGTTTATTTAATGCATATATATTTGAAATGAACAGCCCTGTGAATAATAAATGAACCTGTTTAGTTCTTACTGACAGTAAAATCTCATTCTCCATGTGTCTAACTACTGAGGTATCATTAAATACCAGATCAAAAGTTACCCAACTACTTGGAACTAAATTGATTCCTGTGCCCCTCAAATAAGCAATCCTGAAACAAAATCAGAAACGTGGCAGGATGAGTTGAAATTCTTAAATGAAAGATTCAAACAACACAACTGAACTGCAGACCTCCGAAGCTCTCTCCGGAGTTTTAATTAAAGATAATGCTCTTCTCTTCAGGAAAGAGACACTTTAAAAGTTTATGGGGGAAGAAAGCAATAGATCTTAAATCCATGTGAGGACTCAGAGAGAAACAGTACATACTAATCCCACTGCTATAATTGAAGTTATTTTGAAGATTTAATTCTCACTCCTCCCTTTTTGCCAAAGGCTAATGCTTTGCATGCAATGATAAGGTTCAATACCTACACAAGCTCAGAGATGTTTTCCTTGGGGCTTAGGAAACACTGCTGTTGATAAAGATAGAATTGCCTCTTTTTTAAGGGAAGGAATTATTTATGCAATATAAAGTGTTTTCTCCTTTTAATTATCCCCCTGCATTATACTCAAAAGCCACTGAGGTTTCTCTCAAAGAATTATTCCTCTACCTTAGACAACCCTGTTCACTTTCATACATTGTATTTCATTTACTACACTGCCAAATAAAAAATTAACAACTGTCCTCCATAAGACTACATTCCATCCATATTTATGCAGTGTGGAATGTGGAGTATTAAGAATACATGATTGAAAATATTTTAATTGAGGTTGTTTGAAATGAAAGACACCACATTTCAAAAAGTTTAAATTCCAGTTTGTCCTTTAAAAACATCTTACCTGTAAATAATGTGTCTGTACTTTTTTATTGATTATATGGTAAAAGGTCCCACATCTGGCTGCTCTGTGATCACATTAACTCAAACACTTCAGACCGATGGGTATGAGGTTCACCTTCCACACCTGCAATAAAGTTGAAGCTTGGATCATGTCATGCTCATAGTTCTGTCACCAGCAAGAAAAAATCTGAAGTTCTGGTATATAAAACAAAATGATGCTGTACTAATACCAAATCTGCCATCAATACTATGGCAGGAGAGATCAAGAGATCACATGAAGCCCATTTCTATTTACTTCATTCAGATAAATGTTTTCCTTTGTTTCCAGCTCATCATATATAAGATATTCTAAAAACAGAAAAACAAATGAAAAGCAAAAGATAGTTAAAACAATATTTTTACTTTAAAAATGACCTCAAGGGCAAATCCAATTTACTGCTCACCATAGAAGATGAGAAATAATGAACACATCTAGAAAGTGATGTGTTTAATTATGAAAACTTGCCTTCATTACTGGGCTGCTTGATTTATGCCATAATAAAAGCACTATGGACATTTGTAAAATGTAAAACCTATTTTTATCATAAGTCTAAAAACATTATAACCAAAGAAAAATGCTTAATCAAGTGAAAGAGAAAACTTCAATGGAAATTTAAATTGTAGAATATATTACTCTTAGAAATATGCCTTAAAAAGAAAGTATAATAGAATGCAATATTCCATACATAAATGGGATGGAACATAAATGGGAATGTTAGGATTTTGCTTCAAACATAATTTAAGTGCAAAATTAAAAAAAAACTTTTTCTTTGAATGATCTAGTTGTGTTGTCCACAAATATTTATTTATGACTGAGTGATATCTTAAGTTTTTCTTTGTTTTCATGAATCTTAAAGTCTTGTGTGTGTTAAGGGAGGGACTGGCATTAAATCATTAATCAAACAAATAGTATCACTTGTACTGAAAATTTGGGAGATAGAAAAAGAAGATGGTGGGACTACTGTGTTTCTTTTGGGTATGATGTGATATCATGTTTGTAGCCATGGCTGGGCAATTTGGCACATTAAAATCCCACCAATTTATATGTTTTAAAATGTAAACTTTATGATTTGATGTCAACTATATCTCAGGAAAGTGTTTTTTGGGGTTGAAAAGAAGTAGCAAGATTAGGTCAATCTGCAATTTATCCTAGCACTTAGGAAACTGAGACCAAAGCACTGTGAGTCTGAGGCCAGTTCAGTCTTGCAAACAGGGTTACTATGTCACTCACTAAACAGACATGAGTAAAACTTTGTGGCTCAAAACCCTCCCTCCAGTGATATTTACTAATTTCATACTGTCTGTGAGGATCCAACTTTCCAAAGTTTATTTCTGCACCAACTGCTTCCCTCAAGGACCTTGCTAAATATGTCTGCCTGGTCACTTAGCACTTCTGTGTATTGCTGTTCTTTAACTGCCAATTAAGTTAATTGCCTTAGTAAATTCTACTTTGCTGTTTCTTTCCTGGAAAATTGTTGCTCCAGTTTGGATGTGGGGTAACCCCAAGTGCCCAAGTGTAAAGGTTTTGTTCCACATGTGCTGCTAATAGAACATAATAGATCCTATTGGAGGTGTTGCCCAGTAGGTAGTCTTTAGGTCACCCAAAGATACACAAAACAAGGGGTCATGAAACACTGTCAACACTGTCTCCTGGCCATCCATTGAGCAGTTTCATTTTTCCAAAGACTCCAATAATGAGGGCTTGTTACCAGCTAACACTTACACTTTAACCCATATTTCTTATCTCTCCTCTGCCACATAGCTCATGACTTGTTACCTCATTTTTTTGGGGGGGTGTTTTTTTGAGAAAGGGTTTCTCTGTTTTCTGTGCAGCTTCAGTCTATATGTAGCTGTCCAGCCTGTTCTGGAACTCATGGAAACCAGAGAAATCCACCTGCCTCTGCTTCCTGAGTGCTGGTATTAAAGGCCTTTGGCACCACCACCTGGCAGTTACCTCATTTTCATTGTTCCCGCTGCGCCTGCTGACATATCCCCCAACTCCACTTTCTTCATCCCAGTATACTTAGTTTGGTCACCCTGCCGATACTTCCTTCCTGACTACCAGCCAATCAGTGTTTTATTAAACCAATTCCAGTGACAAATCTTTACAGTGTACAAGAGGACTATTCCACAGCATGATTTAGTGTGACACACAGTGTACCCTTCTGTCCATTCATCTTTACTTGCAAATGTTCCTTGCCATGGTCCAAGCTTCTAGTTTCTGCTACATCACCGGTAATGGGCCCTGTTGTTGCCCTTAGTCATGGAGATCCTGCAGCTTTGGATCTGCAGACCCAGCCCCTTCTCTTGTTCCAGCAGTTCACAGAAAAGGTAGATGTTGGGGGTGGATCTGCTCATAGTAGGGGTTCTGTGCCTGGTGGTAGCCTGGTTGGTCAGCCTATCATTACCACCTGGGCAAGCTCTCCACAATTGCTGGAGCTAGCTCATGCACTGCAACACGAAGCTAGGAGCAGGCAGTTCTCTTGCTCTTGGGGCCTTGGGGAAGGTTCACCCCCATGAACAGAGTCAGAGCTCTGCTGTGTTGGTCCAGTAAGATGCAGGGTCCACTCATCTTAGTGGTGCAGTTGGAGATGAACAGGGCCAGCTCTTCCAAGCTTCCTCCTTCCTCAGTTTTCCAAGAGCATAGCTCTATACCTGGGATAAGTTTTCATTTTATTTATTTTTATAGTCCAGCACTTCATATGAGTTCAATGGAAGAAAAATGAGCAAAATGAATATGTGAAGTATATAAAACACACTGACTGTCCCAGTTCCATTTCTGTTGCTGTACTATAGTGCTACAATAAAACAAAACTTTGGGGAGAAAACCTTCATGTCTAGTTCACAATTTCATGTCACAACACATCATTTCAGGATGTTAAGATAGGCATTTGAAGTAGTTAGTCACATCCACTGTTAAGAACATTGAGATAATGAATTCATTCGTGCCAGTTAGTGAAGACTTAAGTCTCACCATTGGTACAGATCAGTACCTTCTGCCTAGGGAATGCTGGCACCTAAGTGTCTGGGTATTCCCACATCAGTTAATGTAATTAATGCAATCTTCCATAGGTATGAGCACAGGCCATCCAGTGATAGACAATCCTTCACTGAAACTCTCTTTCCAGTTATAGCTAGGTTGTGCCAAGTTGACAATAAAACTATTCATAATATTCTTCAAGCCTTAATCTGTTGCCTTCTATAAAATGAAAAATAAACAAGGCAAAACAAGAACAACAACAAAAATATTTTAGGTTGAAAACTGGCATATCAAAATACCCATCATTTATGTTGGAATGCAGGGACAAAAAGCCAACGTTTTCAGAGATTAAGAACTTCATTACACTTTCATGGAAACAATCTCACACCCACAAAGCATGACTAACTTCAACCTATTCTGAAAGCATCTGTGCTTAAATGTTAATAAAAGAAAGGATAACAAAAATAGACAAAGGGATAGTAAGAAGAAAGCATTCAGGGTTTAAATACAAGATACTTTGAGATGTTAAAAGTGGGTATTGTGAGTGATTACTTGAATTGCCTCACTTAATGTCACAAAAACCCTGGAGTAATTGGAATACTTGTCCCACAGTACTAGCTAAAGGAGAAAAAAATTATTCAGCCTGCTGATTTATCCATAGAAATAATCCACAGAAAGAAGACTTGAGTGCTGAACCAATTTAACGCTGTCAACATCTGAAAAGAGTATTGCCCAAAGGAAAGCATAAAAGCTGTGAGGATCTGGAAATTCTGCAAGTTTTCTTGCTTTTTATTAAAATGATAGCTTTGCTACTCTGCCACATTTTCTTCCCAAGAACAAAGTTTTTAAAAATTATTTTAAAAACTCAATTTTCACTAAGGAGTATCAAGTAGATAAGTATGGGACATACACTTGAAAGGACTATCTGAAGTGCCCTATCATCTAGTCTGAATTTGTGTGATGAATGTCAAATGGCTTTGTGGGTAGCCTGCCCCAGGGAATACAGTAGAGAGTAGAACAAATTGATTTATGTCTTCTTGGGTATTAAAGTGTTATGGTGAATATATGCATTAAACAAACTGGAAACAAGTATAACAGTGAATATGTATCCACGGGTAATGAAGGTTAGGAGAAAACAATGTGTAAATCCCAGGGAAAGGAAAATGCAAAAAGCACAAGTTCTTTTGAATGAATGACTTGACTGAAGAATTTTGTAAGAGGGCACACATTAAGAGATATAGCACATATAATTTCCTAAGAGGAGGGCAGCAGAGCTGATCGTATTTCAAGAGATGGGGCAATTTGCTTTGGGAAAGGTCTGAAATGGGAATGGTTTGAAGAATGCTGATAGAGGAATAAGCAAATACAGCTTTCAAGAAATTTCATTGTTTTTCAATAATTGTATTACTGAAAGTTTTTAAAGTTTTTTATTGTGTATGCAATGTTCTATCTGCAAGAATGCCTGCATGCCAGAAGTGGGCTCCAAATATGATTGTTGTAAGGCACCTTGAGGTTGCTGAGAATTGAACTCAGGACCACTGGAAAAGCAGTTAGTGCTCTTAACCTCTGAGACATCTCTCCAGCCCACATATTACTGAAAGATTTTTAAGCATTACATTTAAAAATTAAATAAGCCGAGAAGGTCTTTCTTGGGTTGAGTTCCAAGCACCCAAATGAATAAGTAAATAAAAGACTAGATACATTGTCTATGAGGAAGATGACTCAGCAGTTAAGAGCATATATATATATATATATACTGTTCTTGAAAAGGGCCAGAGTTTAGTTACCAACACCCACATAGGCAGTTCACAAACACCTGTACTTCAACTTCAGGGAATCTTTATCTCTCTTCTAACTGCTATAGGCAATGCCCTCACACACACATACACACACACACACACACACACACACACACACACACACACACACACACACAGAGGCAACCAGAAACATACATATATAGATAACTAAGCATAAAAATATTTAAATATAAAAATATTTAAAAAGAAGCTGTGAATTATCTCTGTTGAGCATCGTTTGTGTTTTCATTTGTTCCTTCCTTCCTTCCTTCATTTTTCTTCCTTCCTTTCTGTCTTCTTTGAGATAAAATCTGATCGGCGCCAGGTAAAACTATAAATCTACAACTCCTTATGTAACTGGAAATGACCTAGACTTTTACTTCTTAAGTAGAAGGGTGAGAGATATGCTCTACCACAGATGGTTCATAAGGTATCAGGTTTCAAACTCAGGACTTTGTACATGTTAGGAAACCAGTCTACCAAGCAAGCTCCTGTGTTTTTCTTGAGGTGTTTATTTTTCATCCAGAGTATAGGTGCTCAACCCTTTAACACTGAATTGTCAAACCCCTCAATGAAAGCCTTTTCTATGATTCTAATTTAAAATGTATGCTTTGATATCCCAACCCCCGTATTCTAATATTATAAGAATGAATTTGAGCCTAGTATTCTGGATTTCTTTATCGCCACACTATGATTATTACAGTTGCATAAATCATAACAAGTCTGACAGATTTTCTTTGCAAATGTGAGTGCAAGAAAAAAAGTTTTCAATTCTACAATTCTGAAACACACTATATTTCACCTTGAAATTTACTTATCTCCTATTTGCTTAAGATATGATGAGAGTTAGTCAGCCTCTAAAATTTGAGTCCAGTGTATTAAACACATGGTATCTTCACAATAGGGGCTGCTTTAATCTCTAGGAAGCAACCATGTACAGCAAGAATTGCTTTGGAAGTCTCTTGAGCTAGCCTGACCAACATTAAGAAAGTAGATTTCTCATACCTAGTGCTAAAAATTTTGTTACATATCTATGGCTCTTGTGGGGCACAATTTCATTACACAAACACACACACACGCACACATTTAATTTTTAAACTCTAATCTGAAGATGTACATTAGTCAGCAAGCATCTGAGAAGTCACAAGTATAAGATTTAGCATTCAGCTTTACTCTCATCAATTTTCCTAGAATGTATTTTGCCTGTTGAGACAGCACTAGTTTGAAAGCAATGAGAAGACAAGTGGGATCCCAGGACTGTGTTAGAAAGAATATCTTTCAAATAATCAATAGCTACATGAAGTAGATATGGAATATAAATTCCACCTTGTAATACTATTGTCAGCACATTCTTCTGCTTTAAAACATACCCTCAACCTTGCACCCAGGGGCTCTCTTTCCTGTAATTTGTGATAGAATCTAGCACAATTGTAACATACACTCCTGTCAACAACTTCTCAACTTGATGAAACTTTCCATTTATTTGACATATAGGTAATAAAAATGGTCACTGGTAATAATAAATGATGTATAAAGTGTTCCTGCTCTGGAAACTATAATCAATAACTTTCCAGAATATTGTGATTCAGATGACAAGCTCATTCTTAGCTTCTGCCATTCCATCACCTTAAATCCATGAATTTCTACCCATTACTGTAATTACTAACAACTCTTCCAGCACTGTGTAATAGGACAACGTAGCACAGCTAAGATTTCAAAAGTATATGACTGTTTACACTAACTTTTATGAACATCTAGAACCATTCACTGTCTTTGCATGGCTTTTTTAATATAGTGCTTAAATGCTAAAAATATTAACCCATCAAAAATTAATTGAAATTATAGTTATTATTTATGTACATATTACTATAAGTTTTTATTTAAAAAAATGATCAGGAACTTTGCCATGAGACTCTGTGACCCAGGAATTTAAGAAGCTGTACTTCTAAAGTCTACATGATGTAACTGCCTAAACACAACTTGGAAAGTAACAGTAGACATTCCAGAATGAAGAATGGAAAGACCAGGAGGCTTCAAGGCTTCAATCCTACACAAAGAACTACAGGAAACTAAGGACTGTTGAGAACTAGAGACATTGTATTCCTTTGGGAAAAGAACACCAATGTGTTACCTACTACCAAATGATGAGTCATGAAAACATGAATACAAATAGCACTACCAGACTGAACAAGCTTTATCTATGTGTGTATGTATGTATGTATGTATGTATGTATGTATATATACATATGTCCATATCTGCATCTGACAGAAACTAGTGAAGAAAAGAGGTTATAAATTTGAAAGATAGCAAGGAGGGGTTTATGGGAGGGTTAAAGGAAGTTAAGGGAAAATTGAAAAGTGTAAAAATAAAATAACCATTTAAGTGTATATTTCAACACTCTTATTTGTATTTTTAAAAAATCATTGTAAAAAGAAAACAAGGTAGAATAGGGCAATGCATTACTGGGATGTCTATAGCATCTTCTTAGAAAGATCTAAATGGTTAAGAGGGAACTTTCTTTGAGCACAGAATACGTGTTCAACAAGGGCAGTCATCACAGAGTGTCATAACACTATGAACTAAGAATGCTAGATTAAGTTTCTTAATACATTCTTAATAGATTTCTTAATATATTCTTCGCTAGCAGGTTGTATCTGACATACTTTATTTGTCTACCTGGGATTTTAGTTTTCTCATCTTATTACCTTTTACTTCAGAAAGGGAGGTACTGAATATGAATTCCTCCCATCAGATCTCTGTGCATAGCAGTTTTGAGCAATTAGATAAGGAGCATGATAGCCAGCTTCTCAAGTGAAAGCATTGTTCCTTGTTTACTGTATTCAAGACAACTGGAAGGCTAAATTAAACAGTTGGAACAGGGTTTTCATCATTTATAAAATGTGCTTAGTGATAATACCAGTGACACATGACATGGCTTGAGGATGGTTCTACATGTAGAAAGACCTTATTAAATGTTTTTAATTATAAGTACTGTGATTGCCAAAGCACAGACCTCCCTGTGTGGTATGTGTGTGAGTGCGTGTGTGTGTGTGCACATGTGTGTGTGTATGTGTATGAGTGTATGAGTGTGTGTGTGTGCGTCTTTGAGTGTGTTGTGGAGTTTGGTTAATTTCATAGTGCATCTGTAAATCTCAAAAAACAACTTGTGGGAGCCAGTTATCTCCTTCTGTAATGTTTCTGAGGGATTGAACTCAGGTCCTCATTCTTGGTGGTGAGCATGTTTACCTTCTGTGCCATCTCACCAACTTTTAGTGTTATATATTTTGAAGAAAAAATTATGAATAATTTTACATTTTCTATGTGAATATTTTGATTCTGCTCATGTTTTTTACAAAGAAAATATTTTAATTTTAATTTACTGCTTACTGACAAATACTTACAATCTAGGCATACTCACTTTCTAGCAAATGTCCATTTAAGAATTTGAAAGCGAACGTTTAAGACATTGTATTATGAACAAAATTACTTGAAGCTTCCAAGAATCAATTTAATGTCATTTAAAATATACTTCTTATTTTCCATCTTTAGATTGACTAAAAATTCTAAATACATTAGTTTCCCCTTATCTATAAGGAGTACCTTTCTAGGTCCTAGGTGGATGCTTGAAATATTGGATAAGACTAATTCCCATATATATTATTCTTTATTCTATTCATTTTTATATGCCTTTAATAACATTTAACTAATAAATTAGGTATTGTCTTAGTCAATGTTCCATTGCTGTGAAGAGACACTGTGACTATGTCAACACATGAAAAGGGAAGCATTTATTTGGTGTTTGCTTACAGTTTCAAAGTTTTAGTCCATTATCAGCATGTGAAACATTGTAGCATGCTGGCAGACATGGTCCTGCAGAAGAAGCTGTGAGTACTACATCCAGATCCATAGGCAGCAGGAAGAAAGCAAGATACTTGGCCTGGCTTGGGTTTCTAAAACCCCAAGTCTATCTCCAGTGACACACTTCCTTCAACAAGGTCACACCTACTCCAACAGCACCATACCTCCTGAATTTTCTCAAGTAGTGTGACTCCCTAATAATTAGTAATCTGGCATTCAAAAATATGAGCCTATGTTGGACATTCTTATTCAACCAACATAGGTATGTACATACATAAATGCATGCATACACACACACACACACACACACACACACATATATATATACACACACCTGTGCAACTATTGCAAATATATAAATATATTATTGCTAATTATTGCTAAAAATAATAGTAATACTATTATTTTTGTTTGGTTGGTTTTTGTTTTTTGTTTTTGTTTTTTTGTTTTTTTTGTTTTTTTGTTTTTCGAGACAGGGTTTCTCTGTGGCTTTGGAGACTGTGTTGGAACTAGCTCTGTAGACCAGGATGATCTTGAACTCACAGAGATCCACCTGCCTCTGCAACCTGAGTGCTAGGATTAAAGGCGTGTTCCACCACTGCCCAGAGTAATACTATTATTAAGAGCAGTTACTATTACTAATATGTATTACAGATACACATTAGTAATAGCATGCATGATGAAACAGCATAAGTAAATAAGATAATGAAATAAAATGCTAGATAAATGTGAACTGTCTCTCCAAATGCATTATTACTGTATTTACTCTACTTTGTGTGATTATGCAATGCTTACACACTGTGAAAGAGTCTTTTGAAATATGTAAGCTCTGTGAGATAGTATAAGTTTACTATGTATGTTTAAGTTAAATAAAAACAAATACTGCAATGCTAGAACAACAGAATTGATAATGAACATAACTACTAAGAAACAAGCAGGTATGAGTTTGTTCAGCCTGAACATGCTAAACAAAGAAAGATTGACATTCCATGAAGGAGGGAAAACGATGATGTAAGAATTTATCACACCTGTCAAAATGACACAGTATTTAAAATTATGGAGTATTTATTTTTGGGATTTATTATTTAACATTTCAGACTGAATTTGACTTTAGGTAAATAAAACAGTTTCATTGGCACTCAGATATTTTGAAAGGGTTGTACTGTTAGTTTTCAATTATCAGGGAAGCCTTATAATTCTCATTGATCAAAATGATCCAGAGTATAACAGATAATAATGCTTATTGTTGGCAGGCAGATGTTTTAAAATAGCTTCATTCTTTTATACAACTACTACTTGTGAGAAATATCTATGATTGGCAATGTGGGTGCAAAGAACAGTTTAAATTATTAGCAATTTCACCACTTGAAGCTATATAATTTAACTAAAAATAATGTGTACAGGATTAGTGCATTATAAAATATTAAGCAAATTGCATTAGCTATAAAGAAACAAACACACTTAGAAGTAATGCTACTGGGACAATTGTTTATGGAATGAGTCTGTCTAACATACAGTTTTGACATTCTTAGATACTGCAAATATTCTTGGGATATGAAGTATTTACTCATGGAAGCTGACCTTTGACAGACAGTGAATGAAATTTTATTTAATATAATGAACACTACAATTATATCCTTATCATTTATACGATTTGTCAATGTTTCAGGCCAGGGATGGCTCTAGCTATTGATACTGTTCACTCTCCTACAGTTAAGAAAAATGCAAAATACCTCAACCAATTTCAGTCTTAAGAAGGTTAAACGTGTAAAAACAGTTATTTTGGGGAGAAAAGGTCACTGGTTTTCTAAACACAAAGACTTAGTACCACCATAAAAGAGAATTTATTTTATTAAATGAATGATGAGCCAAGAAGGTCATGGTATCTTGAAAAGAACAATTGCAGGTCATGAGCATATAAATCTTGAAAGAGGTTTCTTTCATTTAAGAGAGCAGGATTATTATACTATTTGGTAAAAGTGCAAGAATCAATAGGGAGTTATTCATGCGATACAAGTACCAATTAAGGCTTTAAAAAACTTGAGTGTGAAATTTTAGTAAGTCTGGACATGTATAACATGTATAAATAGGGCAAAGTTCATCATGCACATTGTTTTTGAAAGATAATACAGAGCAAGAAATTAATTAATGTTTAATTATTCAATAATGCACTGTTTTCCAGTTGGTATAAAATAATGTGTAGTTCAGTCTATTTTGTATATTTGTTTATTTTATTCATTTGCTAGTTCTCTAGCATAATTATAATTTAAACTACTCAGATTTCAATAAAAATAATAACAATTATGAATGTTTTAAGGTATTTTTGATGCTCTTTTCAAATTCTGGGTATGTTGAGAAATACATACATCACAAAAATAAAGCTGTGTCTCTGAAATAATTTATCAACAAATCACCCACTATAAATTATAAAATAAAATTGTAATAAAGCACAGGGGAGAGATTTGGTACTACTTATCCTACATGTTACCTACAGTATTAAATACTGTGAGCATATTATATACCACAAAGTCATTTGGAAACTTCTGAATAGGAATTAAATTTCTCAGCATGCTCAGTGCATAAAATACTCCTGTTTGGATTTGAGTGTATTCACATAATTATTCCTTTTCTGTGTCTCAAAAATGCCTAATTTCATCTCTGACAGAGCAGAGTTTGAAATTCAGTTTTTTTTTAATCTTAGAAAGACAAAGCAGGCTAATCATACTAAAGCTTGACTTTTAAAACCAGTTAGAAAATTCATGTTTCAGGGCAACCGAATGTCATAAGATAGTTTAATTCAGACAGAAGTACACAGAAACAGACTTGCTTGGATCTAAGCTTCTGTAGTAAGATGTGGAAGAAACAACACTAATTTGATTAGTTTCTAGAAGAAAACAATCAGATATTAAAGTGAGAAACTGCCCCAGAACTTTTATAGAATTTAATTCCAAATACTCTTTCAGCCTCAATAATAAAGATCTACAACTGGCCCTTACCTGTCTTCTACAGTAGGAGGAAAAAGATAGTCATTGCACATTACTTGTAGTACTTTTTCTATGAGTGAGACTAATACAAACATTGAAATACAAGATAGGAAATATATACTATATACACATATATAGATATATTTTTTGTTCAAGAATCAATTAGTTTAATAGAGGTTACTTTCAAGAGTACATACAACTAATGGGCAACTACTCAATTAAAGTAATTCTTAACATTATAAGTATATTATGTAACTAAACAATTTGTCATAGCTTATGTTCATCTCTGCTTTCTATTATTTATTTATTTTAATTTAGGTTAGAAACAATCTTGTTTCACATGTTAATCCCAGCTCCCTCTCACTCCCCTCCTCCCACTCCCTCCTCACCAGGTCCCCTAGTCCCCTACCCAATTTCCACTCTGATCCCCAAGGAGGGTGAGGCCCTCCATGGTGGATCTCCAGTAACTGTCATTTCATCCAAGGCAGGGCCTAGGCCCTCCACCAAGAGTCCCAGCTGAGAGAGCCTCCCATATTGTGGCTCTCTCAAAGTCTATTTGTACACCAGGGATAAATACTACCCAAGGCCCCGTAGATTACCTAGGCCTCCTCACTGTCACCCACAATCAGGGGGTCTGGGTCAGTCCCATGCTTTCCACACAGCCAACAAGGAGTCCAAGAGCTCCCCCTTGTTCAACTGTTTCTGTGGGTTAAACCAGCCCACTCTTAACTCCTTTGCCCATCAGTTCTCTTTCTGACACTGGATTCCAGGACTTCAGTTCAGTGTTTATCTGTGGGTATCTGCCTCTGCTTTCATCAGTCGCTGGATGAAGGTTCTGTTTCCTAGACTCTCTGGCAGTGGGATTGTATGCTGGCACCCCTCTGATTCATGTCTAAAATCCATAAATGAGTGAGTGCATACTATTTCTCTTTTTGTGACTGGGTTACTTCACTCAGTATGGTTTCTTCTACTGCCTTCAATTTGCCTGCAAATTTCAAGATTCCATTGTTTTATTTTTCCCCGCTGAACAGTTCTCCATTGTGTATATATACCACATTTTCTCTATCCACTCTTCAGGTGAGGGGCATCTTTGTTCTATTGGATAAAAGTAAGTGACATGGAGAAAGGAATGGGTAAGGTAATCATCGAGAGAAATTTAGAATCAGAAGGGAATGGTTGTAGTCAAAAAATTGGGACAGAAATGCAGAATTCTGTGCTTTGGGCTGTACAGGAGTGAGAAAACAGTGAGACAACTTGAATACTAAACAAAATGGAAATGATAAACAAAATAAAAAAGAAAAAGGAATATTAAAGTATATGAGAACACTGGGTCAGTTATAAAACATAACATACACAATCTGAAAGAGAAAAGAGAACTGGAGGCAAAAACAGGGAAAACTTTTGAAATAATAATTGTTGAGGACACATAACATAAAATATAGATATAGAATTTTAGAATATTGAAGTATACCAGAATGAATTATATTAAAACATAAACGTCAATCCATATAGTAAAGCTATAAAGTCATCCACAAAACCACAAAGAATGCCTAGGAATCACATAAAGATAACAAATTTCCTGTCTTTTTGAAGAAAAGAAGAAAACCAGATTTTCATCAGGAGCCATTTATGTAGAATGATAATGGACCAAAATTTTTAAAGTACAAATCCATAAGGTTGACACATTCTGTGTCTATGTATATCTGTAATTGAAACACTAGAAAGGATGAAGCAGGAGGAATGAAGCTGGGAAAACACTTTCTTAAACCCAAACCAAAGTAAAATGGACAAAACAATAATATGATCCTATATATCCTATAATATTTAGCTATTCTTCTAAGTTGATAGAGGCAATTTAAAGGGATATTATGGAATATTATTGCTAGGAAATATGTTATTACAAAAGAGTCAAATAAATTCTAAAAGAACAATGAAAATCATTGTAATCAGGACTCCATCCATATAAAGCACACAGAGCAAAAGTTGGAAATCATGCAAATAAAATGCATTATTTTCATTATGAGTGCATCTAAAGTATGTCTATATTATTAATAGCAATATATTTGGCAATTAAAACATTTTCTTTTGTTTTTGTTTTTGGTTTTGGTTTTGGTTTTTATGAGACAGGGTTTCTCTGTATTGTTTTGGAGGTTGTCAGTCAAGCCTGGCCTCGAACTCACAGATATCCGCCTGCTTCTGCCTCCTGAGTGCTGGGATTAAAGGCATGCGCCACCACCGCCCGGCAATTAAAACATTTTTAAGTGAGATGATAACCACAATACTACAAGGAACTGAGAAGGGATTATAAATATAGTTTTGGTATGTACCCCAAAGTCAAGAAGGGTTTTATGTAGTAGCAAATACTTAACTACTCCTGTGGTACTTGGCATCCTTCCCCAGGATGTTCCTGACAACAGTGTCATGTCAAATACGGTAAAACCTTATAACTCTAAAATAATTCAGCTTAAATCCATGATTCTATTTGAAGATTTAGAGATGATTATTTTTATATCTGACAAAACAAGCAAGAAAAACATCTGTATATATCTGTATCTATTTTTATATATGTCTATCATCTATACTATGTCATCTGTCTAACACACACACACACACATACACACACACAGCTGACCTGATTATCAGTATCAGATTGCTACTAATAGATACTTTTCATGTATCTTATTCACCTACAGTAGAATAGACTTTCTCATATTCACATATGAATATTAACCTATAAAGACATCTTCCAGGCAGCAACATCTGAAACAAGATTTCATTTGCTAGGTACATGGAAGGGTAGTAACCATGAGTCTTTGCTTTAGAACACAGTAATTATCTGGCTTAGTATTATACAAGGTAAATTCAGACAGGACCCCAAGTCTATGAGGCCTATAGAAGAGGTACATGAGACTAGCCTAACAGACTTCAGTTGGGGCCTGTAGGACTCATCGCATTACTACTGAGTCATGTTAAAAGTAAGCAGCCTATATAGCAACAACCCTACTACAGTGTTATTTTGATCTGATAGGTATGGTATAATTCTGGCAATGATATGATATGGCACTGTGGTATATGTGGTAGCATGCTTATAGAAGCTAGGGCCAGTCCATTCATAAAGATCTGTTTCACATCAGGCACCGTTTCACAGTACTTGACAACATGCAATGTACTACACAGGAGACATCTGGGCCTTCCCCAGGATGTCTCGAGGAACTACCCTGTACATATAGTCTGCCAAATCATTCTGTGCATCACACCAACCACAGATTTGGGACAAATCTGAGATTAGATTGCCCTCTAGTGTTGACACAGTGACAACACACTAAAAATAGAATTATAAAATCCCTTGAATGAGAGCACCCTCTAGTATTAAAATACCCAAATTAACCATAGGCCCAGAGAAAAAGAGTAGCCTATACAGAGTCTTTGGAAGATTAGGCATGATACCAGGTTAGAAAAACTGTAATAAATACCTGTCCATAGAGCACATTTCATATTAGTTATCAAGAACTCCAAGGAAGCAAGAATGCACTTAAAAGTCAAAATAGATACTAGAAACATACCAGATATTGAGAGTGAATGAGAGGGAGGGAGGGAGGAAGGGAGAGGAATAGAGAAGAGAGAGAGAATGCTAATAATCATATAACCTAGAAGCCCTCTATAATCTGTGCATTTCTCTGCTTTTGGTAAGGTGGACATGATTTCATACTATGCCTAGAATCAAATGGATTTTAATAATCATCAGATTAATTTGAGGAACCGGAGAGCTCAATATCTGGGAGTATATTAATTTTTTTACATTGCGATAATAAAACACCACTACCAAAGCAGCTTATACAAAACGACGTGCAGTTGTCTCATGGTTCCAGAGAGATAAAAGTATGACAAGGTGGGAAAGCAAGGCTGAAGGCAGCAGACATACTGGCTACTGGCTAGAGTAGAAGCTGGGGGCTCTCATCTTGAATAGCAGTCACCAGAGACTAACCTGACAATGATCTGTGTTTTATAAAACCCAAAACCCATCCCCAGAACCATACTTCCTCTATTGAGGACACATACCTAAACCTATCCTAAAGATGCTACCCACTGGAGACCAACTATTAAAACATCTGAGCCTAGCCAGTTGGTGGTACAATCCTTTAATACCAGCAATCAAGGGGCAGACACCAGAAGATCTTTGTGAATTCTAGGCCAGCCTGGTCTACAGAGAAAGCTGCAGGACATCAAAGGCTACACAGAGAAACCTTGTCTGGAAAAACTAAAAAAGAAAACCAAAACCAAAACCAAAAACTGATGCGGAAGTCCTGTGTATATGTCAATAAAGCACTGTTGGCCAATAGGGAAACAAGATAGGTGGGACTAGGAGTCAAGGAGGAATCTGGGAAAGAGAGGCAGAGGCAGAGACAATGTAGCCTCCAGAGGAATAAGAGGTCCAGACCCTTTTTCCGGTAAGGGAAATACTTAGACTAACAATTACAACTTAAATACTTAAGTCAGAAATATCCAGTAAGAAACCAAGCAAACGGCCAACAGCTTCATAATTAATATAGCCTCCTGTGTGTTTATTTGGGACTGATGTTGCTCTAGAACCAGGCTGGTGGGAAGGCTGCACTCTACACAAAACGGTAACAATAAAAAACTATCTTAATCTATAGGAGACATAGTTTTCAAGCCACCATGAGTTGGTAATGTCCACCACTTCTTCCGTGTGTACTAGAGTTTACATCTACTGTGTCCTATAAGGGTCTAATCTGCTTCTGTTAAAACAAGACTCTCAGTATAATGCAACCAAGTAATATCAGTAGGAATGGAGAAGAGAGTGTGTATATAAACTACTAAATTGCAATAGGAACCCCTGGAACACTTCATGGATTCTCTGTTGTTTTACCCCAAGGAAAGATAAACTGGTTATTATGACTGTTGATAATGGGATGATGGAAAAGGAACTGTGTGAGCATGGTATAATATGAGTCATGACAGGAAGGATAAAATTGTTCCTGAGAAATTTAGGTACGACCTAATTCATAAATTTATAATTATTCAAGCTTATGGATTTCTAATCATGAGAAAGCTGTTGAAGACAGATTGTAACATTCTAACCTCCCATACCTCTTTCAAGATTTAAACAATTTCAGTGTAGCAATATGGCAGCTTGCAGTGCCCTGTGTTTAGTATATTCAAGGGGACAGGAAGGCTAGTCAGGATCTCATTACTCCATGTGATACCTGAACATTGAGAAGGTGTTCATTTATACAGATCTGCAGTGTGCTATCTAGTAGAATATCCTGCGTTAAACTGTTGATACCAAATGTGGAATAGTGATCTTTTGATTTTCAGGTTCAACAACTGTTTTTCTCAGATGGTTATCATCAAAGACCCCTCAATAACTACCACAGATACACTCTGCTTTATCTTAGAATACCAATAAGAATTCCCATAGGAGGCTGTTAACTGATTTCTCTTACAGTCCAAACTAAACAGTGACTTTGACCCTACCGTAATAATAGGTATAGAAAGGAACCAACCATATTTTGCCAAGAGTATCAGGGAATGGGATTTTCTAGCCCTGTTCTCTAAGAGAAAGGCATAAATGTGCAAACTTCTGATCAGTCATTGGTTGTCCGTAAGTCTATGGAGAGTGCACTTTTTGGTTCTCTTTTTTCTTGGCAGGATGCTGACATGCAGCAAATCATGTCATTACTCTTCTCTAGGTGCCTTACCTGGACCACATTTTCTCTTCTATTCTTATTTGCTCCCATCTCTAGTCATGGCTTATGGTATTCTGTCCTGATCACATTTACTCTTTTTCACACTGGCAAGTTGGTATATCATAAATATTTTGTTAAACAAACTGACTGAAAAGGAATAGAGAGGAGCAATATCAAAATAAGAGGAAGTTTTCCAAAATTCATTTTTCATTCTCACCATAAAAAGACGTTCACTAGGTTGAGTGGAAGTATGTGGCCTGTCCCATGCCCAAGATAGGCCAATCTGTAATGAAATGATTCCCTGGTTCTGCCAGGCATTGTGTAATCACTGATGAAGTCCTGATGGTTGTACTATTAGTCATTTATCAGCTTCATTTCCCTTCAGAGAAATATCACTCTGTGTCTGAGAATCTTACCTTCTAGATAGTCTGAATCTTCTTAGAAGTTTAGACAATGTGTAACAACTGTGTCATCATATATTACCAGTCAGTTTCTTTAAGGGGAAGGGCCTGTATTCATATGCTCTTCCTTCAATGTATGCCACGATAAGAGGTGAGAAGAGAGTGAGAAACATCAATGAAGGCTCAGAGGTGAGGATTTCCATTCTCTTTCACCTGAACTTCAGGCTGTCCCTCATTCCTCTCATGCAGGAATCCTATAGAGAGATATGTGTCTCTTTTATATCATAAGTTTTCACCCAGTGTCTTTATATTCTCTTCTGCATCCAGTAAATTGAACAGTGAATAGCAACAACCATCCCGGTACAGCAAGGTGCAATTTTTGCTTGGTAAAATGTGTCAAGTTGTTCAAAGCAAGCTATCATTTTAAAACACCTCAGTATTCCGATGGTGAGCCATAGCTCTGAACAAATGGTCCAGCTTTCAGCATACATGGAGTTTAGAAAACAAACCTGGCATTTCCTCTGTAGAAGCTTCCTTACCTTTACTTTTGCCCATATCCTGACGGGTTTGTCAATTGTTACCTAAACCCTTAGCCTTAGTGTAAGTGATTCATTTGCTAGATGGCATGAGATAGATAAAAGAGGCTAGACAGATGAAGCAGTTCACAAAGTTTACTTTACTGGAAATTTACCAAAAATGTGTCTTATATGAGAGCAAAACACATGAATCCTCAAAGTAAGAACCAGAAATAGGGTACTTACAGTTAGGACAGTGATTTTATTCAAACCAGAAAGTGCTTTATTTTTCAAGAAAACCCCAAAGATTTTAGGCATGTAAGAATGGGAGAAAATCTTTGCCAGGTATACATATGACAGAAGATTAACATCTAGACTATCCAAAGAACCCAGAATGCTAAGTACCAAGAAAACAAACAACCCAGCTGAAAAATAGTCTGTAGGACTGAACAGAGAGTTCTCAAAAAATACAAATGACTAATAAATACTTTAATAAATGTTCAGCATCATTAACCATGAGGGAAATGAAAATTAAAACTACTTTAAGATTCTATCTCACACCAGTCAAAAAGGCTATTATCCAGAAAACAAATGACAGTAAATGCTGCCAGATGATGAGGAAAGTAGAGCCATTGTTCACTGGGACTGTAAATTAATGCAACCAACATGGAAATCAGCTTGGAGGTTTCTAAAAAGTCATAATAGATCTATTATATGACCCAAGCATAAAACTCCAGGGTAGATAACCAAAACTTCTGTTACTTGCATATCCATATCCATTGCATCTGTATTTACAATAGCCAGGAAACTGAACCAACTTACTTGTCTATCAAATGATGCACAGATAATGAAAATTTGGTAGATAAATATAATGAAATATTATGATACTAAATAAACATAAAATTATGAAATCTGCATGGCTATGGGTGGAATTTGAACAATATTATACTGAATAAGATGATCTAGAATGATGAAAGCAGTAATTTTTTTTCTGGTGTGGGCATTCTAGCTTCAAACTCTGAGATAGGCAGATGGGAGCAAATGTGGGGTTGGAGAGAAGGTTAATCAAAGCTAAATCAGAATGAAAAATTCACAAAGAAATCTATTGCTTATCTTATCTGTGCAGGGCAGGGTAGGTGTGGGATAGACAAGCTATGGATGGTGTTAACTACCTTTGGATCTTGTGTGTTATAACTCAATGCTTTCAGGAACTATATATCCAATTATGAAATGGTAATATGAGTTTCTTGGGAATAAACCTGTGTTTTGTAATCAAATTTGAGTTTTGCTTCATGGGAAGAACTATGTATGGTATCGTAAACCTCGTCAAAGAGCTAGGTCTGTGGATCAATACAGTGTAGACCCTACTACTGATGTTTTGTTAAATGTATATAATATCAAACTGTCATCTTGGTTTTAATGTTTATACCAATAGCTTATTGATGCTGTCAATCATGGTCAGAAAATCTCTTCATCACCACCATGAACATCCTGGAACTCGATTAAATGGCAATACAGGAATTTTTGTCTTTTGTTTTATAACTTTATTCTTTCAAAAACATGAATAAATAAAAATATCAAATACCAAAATTAACAAGATTTAAAGTCTGTATAATTCAATCAATTTCTCTACAGTTAGTATGCAAAAAGAAGCTGTGGAGTTTCACATAAAATTGTATACTTTTAGCTGGGTGTTGGTGGTATATATCTTTAATCTCTGTACTGGGGAGGCAGAGGCAGATGGATCTCTGTGAGTTTGAAGCCATCTTGGTCTACATAGATCGAGTTCCAGGATAGCCAGTGCTAAATAGAAAATATCCTGTTCCAAAAAAAACAAACAAAAGAAAAATCATTCTTTCATTACCAAATATATCTGATGCATCTAACCACCACAAAATACAATCCATGACATAATTAAATTAGAAAAACAGTTGTATATACTCATTCACAACTCAGGTCCATTATTTGCTTATAATGTTAACTTTATTTCCCTTTAGAGCTCAGAAGTACTCTAGTTTTTACACATAGCAAACTTTTATTGTTCATTCATCTGTCAACAGACAACTAGATTAATAGCAATTATTTTTCATAGTGAACAGATAATCAATAAAAAATGGGATGCAAATATTCTTGTCATGGGGCATAAAGGGAGTTCTAGGAGTATATGCTTGGAAATGAAATAGCTGGGTCAGTTACTATTTCTGTTGTTAGTAATGCTTTTAGCAATATCTCAAATGATTTCTAAATAACAGAGTTAATTTTCACCCCCAAAGAGTAAATAAGTAAATAAGTGTTCTGTTCTTTTCAAATCCTCTCCAATATTTCTTGGCAGATTTGTTGATTATACCCATCCATTCTTACTAGGATCTGGTGGTATCTTGAAGTGCTTTTAATTTACATTTCCACAACTGCTGTGGATAATTATACATCCTTTAAAATAGTTACTGGTCATCTATATTTCTCTTTTGAAAACCATCTATTCATTCCTTTGCTTTTTTGTTAATCAGCAAATTTATTCCATTGGTATTTAAGTTCTGCAAGTCTTTGTAAATTTGGAGTATCAGGACCGTTCTGAAGAGTAGATGGTAAATATTTCTGCCATTCTGTGGGCTGTCTGTTCACTCTGATGATTTTTTTCTTTGTTGTACAGAAATCTTTTTATGAATTACCTTCTGCTGGTTCCTGGTCCCTGGGTGGTGGGGTTCTTCTAGAAAGATCTTGTATACCACAATATTTCAAAAGGAACCCTGTATTTTCTCTAACTTTTCAGTGTTTCAGGTTTATAATTAAGGTCTTTTATCCATCTTGGCTTCAATCGTATATAAAGTGAAAGATATAGACATAATTTAATATCCAGTTGTTACAGAATTATTTATTGAACAGTGTGTTGTTTTTACAAAGTATATTTTTTCTCCCTTTGTCAAGAATTAGGTGTGGATAGTTTTGGTGACTTATTTTTTAATCTTCTATTCAATTTCCTTATTTTATATGTCTAATTTTATGACAGATCAGATGTCTTCATTACTATTGCCCAATATTACAGTTAAGGGTCAGTGTTATAATAGTGCCAGTGCTGTTTTTAGTGTGATTACTCTTGCTGTTTGGAATCTTTTGTGGTTCCATATGAATTTTTGGGTTTTCTTTTCTAAACTCATGAAGCACAGCATAGAAAATTTTAATGGCACTGTATTAAATCTGTATATTAATTTTGATAGCATAGATTATTTTTATAATATTAATTTTGCCTAACTACCAACAAGCATTAATTTTACATTATTTAGTATCTTCTGTGTTTTTTTCTGTTTGTATTTGTATCTTGAAACGTTCATTGTATAAGTCTTTCACTTCTTTGGTTACATATATTCATAAATACTCTTGGGGGAATTAATTTGGAATTGAATATTTTTTCCAATTTCTTTCTCAGAGAAAAGACTTCATGGAAAAATAAAAGCCAAGTTTTTTGTTTGTTTTTGTTTTGTTTTGGGTTTTTTTTTTGTATTTTGAAACTTTACTGCAAGTGTTTTTTAGGTTTCCTAGTGGATTCAATCAATTCTTTTGAGTAAATAATCACAACATCTGCAAGTAGGGATAGTTTGACTTCTTCCTTTCCTATTGTCTCTTTTATGTCTTTTTCTTGTGTATTTGCTGCAGCTAAGACTTTGAGCACTGTATCAAGTAACAGAGGAGGGAGTGGAGTTTGATTTAACAGGTGTGTAGAATATTCAGGGCAGGTGTGACCTGACTGAGTGAAAGTCAAAAGACTGGGGGCTGGGTCTTTCTGATGTATATTAGCCTCTGGATTCAAAGAAATGAGCTGCACCTTATGAAAGCTACTGTTTAAGGGGAACCTGATGTAAGATGGTGAAGATAATGCACAGATTACAATAAGAAAGAAGATGGAAACTTAAGTTATTTAAGTCAATGTATTCTGCCAGCAGTACACAAGCCTACAAAAAAAATCCAGGAGCTCTGTATAGGAACTGAAGCCAGCAACATCATGATGACAGCCCTGCTAGGTCCCAGAGGCCCCATGTAAGCCAGGCATGCCCTTCTGGCCTACAGAGAATGAGGAAAGGGGGAGTGTATGCTAACATCCATCATTTGTGAAATTTCTGGTAGCTATTTTCAATAGCTAACTGCTACACTTCATTTTGATTAATATTTAATAATACACAATGTTGTAAAATGTACCAAACAATATATCTTCCCAAGAACAATATATTGTCCCCTTCACCTTTTCATTTTATATTTTATAAATAAACACACAGTACACATATAACATATATCACATAATAGTCAAAGATTTATTACAGTAATACCTAATATTATCAACATCCAAATGTTAAATTTCACCATCAATTGATACAATTGGAAATTCTAAAACTAATTTTAAGTTCTTTGGTTATGTATGGAGTTAAATATAAATATGTGAAAACATTTTTATTTAAATTAGAAACAAACTTGCTTCACATGTCAATCTCATCTCCCTCTCCCGCCCCTTCTTTCCCATCCCCCACAAACTCACCAACCCACCTCCCATTCCCCAATTCACTCTCACAATAGAGTACTACTAAGTAGAAAAAAACAATGGAATCTTGAAATTTGAAACCAAATGGATGGCACTAGGAGAAACTATCCTGAATGAGGCAACCCAGTCACAAAAAGACAAACATGTTGTGTACTCAATCATATATGGATTTTAGATATGAAACGGGAGTGCAAACCTACAATCCTACTGCCAGAGAGTCTGGGAAACAGGGAGAATCCAAAGTGAAAATATTTTTAATTTTGGAAATTTTAGAACTATATGAGGTACCTAGATTCTGCTTTAAATGTTCACGTGACTTTTCAGACATGATCAAAGCAATTAGATAGGTTTTCCTATAAGAACTCATAGAGAAGAGGTGTCTATCCCTATAGTTCTCTGATCTGTGATCTTTTAAAAGAGCTGCAATGGAGAATTCTGTGGTTTTCCCATCATGTTCTTGACTCCTTTGTTCATATTACCGCTCCTCCATCACTTTGATTGTACTCCAGGAAATTGGACCAATGGTTAGTTTTGGATTTCTGTATCTGCTTACATTTTTAAATCTGTCACAGAATCCCTGGAAAAATTAGATGTGGATTTATATTTGATATAGTCTGGGACTCTTTAGCTTTTGAAAATGAATAGGCTTTTATTTTTAATGGTTGCTGTTTAACTGAAGACAGCAAAATCGATGTTCTGCTTGTAGCCTAAATTAAATGTCTAGAAGATAAAAATAAATGCTTAAAATTCTATAGCAGCAGGGTAATTTAGAGAAATATTTGATGTGATAATGAACAGAGTACTGTACAATAGGAAAGCAAAGTGAATTAGATTACACTGCTTTCTTTTAGATTGTTTTAGTCAGCATTAGGCATTGGTCAATATGCATCCCAATTCCTTGGACAAGCTGACTAGATAAGTACTATTATTACTCACATGTTCTGCATGAGATTAAAGGATAAAAATCTAATAAACATAGATACAAAAGGGAGAAAGTGAAAATATGGTAATATACACAGTGGAATTAAATTAAACCTCAAAAATGAAATTTGTAGATAAATAGATGGTATTAGAAATATTAAGCAGATTTCGATACTATCCAGGCCCAGACAGGCAGGATATGTTATTCCTCATATGTAGAAGCCATATTTGGATTTTTGCATATCTCTAGAATCTAGGAAGGAGATGTGGGAGGTAACTCAGAATCACTGAATATAGAAAACATAGGAAATAGGAAGGGAAGGGGTACTAGGTGTGAAAGTTTTAAGCAGGAAGTGTGTGTGTATCTGTGTGTGAGAGAGAGTCAGAGAGACAGAGAGAGAGACAGTGAGAGACAGAGAGAGAGAGGCAGAGAGACAGAGAGACAGAGAGTCAGAGAGAGAGAGAGAGAGAGAGACTGTCGAGTACCCAGTCTTCAATGGAATATCTTCATCAAAGCACTCCTCTCAGGACTCATGGATCTATGTGGAAGAGGAGGCAGAAGGATTACAAGAGTCAAAGGTGATGGTGAACTCCAGGAAATAATATGTTCCAGACACATATGTTAATGCACATATGAACTCACAGAGCCTGTGGCAGCATACATAATAACCTCACCAATGCAAGTCAGCTGGAGCCTTAGCACTCAGAAAGGTAAGTAGACACAGGTCCCACCCTTATCCAAGAAGCTCTCTACAACTGATATTTGCTGGCAAAGGGCAAATCAGTTTATTACAGTGCAGTTTCACTGGGAATATTAGTCATGCTTAAGAGCAAGTCCCATGTTCATGAGTAGCTGACCAATAAAAAATTAATTCAATGATGATTTGTGGATTTTTTGCTTCATTTTGCTTTGTTTGGGTTTTTATGCTTATTTTGATATTTTTGTGAGTTGTAGTCCCTTTTTGTGTTTCTTGCTTCTCTATGACTGTTTGCTTGTTTTATTTTTGTTTTCAAAAGAGAGCTAGAGAAAAGGAAAATAAGTTGAGAGGGTAAGGAGGTGGGAAAAATCTGGGAGATGTTCAGAAAAGAGAAAATATGTGCAAAATACACTGGATGAAAAGTTAAAATTTGTTTTACAAAAACTGTATAAAATCCCTTTCTGGGAGATGGACTTCCCCTGTAGCTTGGCACTAGTGCCCCCAGCCTTTTTTCCCTCCAAACATGAGGTTCCTGGAGAAACTCCATTTTTTTAGGTTTCATTGATCCACATAGTCAAAGCAAGGGGCAAAAATGTCTGTTTAGAATGCTGTCATTACTGCCATTATTCGCAAGAACTGTATAAAGATAGACTTTGTGAATGCTGAAAATCCAAAGAGAAAAACAGTACTCAGGAACACTTGGGAATAGATGCTTCTTTTGTCCCCAAAAGATGAATATGCACTCTTAATTTGGCTTGGAAGGAGAGAACCAAATGCTCAAATAAACTTTTCCTCAAAGAAGTGCATGTATGTTAACTTAATTTCTTCTTTATTTTAATGACAATTTAAACCTAAGAACTAAAAGTTAACCTAGCAAGAATTTTACTCTTTCTTTTATGTGACAGGATTCTACCTATAAGATATCAGGAGGCATGAATACAGTGCCCCTTAGAAAGACAAGGCATAGAGGTTATTTTAATAGTGCAGCATTTGCTTCTGCTTTATGGAGCCACTTTTTTTTTACAGTTGAAGATACATAGCAATATATGTATAGTCAGAGGAAATTCATTGGCCTTCTTTATGTATATGGAAAATCCATACCCAATGCAATATTCAAGGATAATGTGATTAATTATGTATCTAATTATAAAAGTGAAATTCATATATTTGGTAGACAGCATAACAATAAGCTTATTTCTCCACAACTTGTAATCTAAAACTGATCTAAAAATCAATATTATAAAAACAAAAAGTTCAGCTAAATAAATAATAATAGAAAAAATGTTGGGGAAGCATTTTAATCTTAGTTATCAAACATGCTTAAAAACATGAGGAATCCAAAGATGCAAAGAAAAAATGCACTATGAAAATGTACTACCCACCTGTGGGAGGGTGAGCTTGGGCTTGTTTTTGGCCCACCTATGAATGCCCTTCTCAGAGCCTCCTGAGGCCTACAAACTGCCCAAGGGGAAATCCGTCCTGGCAGACCAGGCCATTGAGAGCCTACCGACACTGAGGAGAGTCATCAGAATATTGGACGTGTTTGCACCCACTGGAAGAGAACTTTGGACACATACCCACAAGGAGAGGGAGAGACCCAACTGGACCATACTGGAAGAAGGTATGAGAAGATGACACTATAATAACACACTCAACAAAAGTAAGATCAATATGACAATACCAAAGTCTAGGGAATCCACACCAGCAAGACTTGAGCATACTAACACAGAAGAATCAAAAGAGAACAACCCTGAAAACAACTTTACGGAGATGATAGAGACCCTCAAAGAGGTAATGAGAAAATCCCTTAAAGGAATGGAAGAAAAAACAAACAAAACATTAAGGAAGTGGAGCAAAAGACAAACCAAAAATTGTAAGAAACAAGCAAATGAAAACAAGGAAAGCCAAGAACAAAAAACAAACAAACAAACAAAGAAAACACAACAAAAACAAAGAAAGAAAACCAAGACCAAAACAAAACAAAAAACAATGATGAAAAGAGTAAAGAAAACAATTCAAACAGTGCAAAGTTTGAAAGCTGAAATAAAGGCAATTAAAAAAAAAGTCTCCTGGAATGCTGGAAGTGGAAAAGCTGGGTAAATGATCAGGAACTATATATGCAAGCATAACCAACAGAGTGCAAGAGATGAAAAAGAAAATCTCAGGCGTTGAGGATATACTAGGAGAAATAGATTCATCGACCAAAGAAAACCTTAAGTCCAACAAATCCCTAACACAAATCCATATCCAGGAAATATGGGACACCATGAGAAGGTCAAACCTAAGAATAATAGGTATAGAAGGCAAAGAAACCCATCTCAAAGGTACAGAAAACATATTCAATAAAATGAAACAATAAACTTTTGCAACCTAAAGAAAGACATGCCAATGAAAGTCCAAGAAGATTACAGAACACCAAATAGAGTTAGACAACAAAATGGCCCCTCGCCACACAATAATTAAAACACCAAACATACAGAATAAAGAAAAAATAGTAAGAGCAACAAAGGAAAAAGGCCAAGTAACATATAAAGGCAAACCTATCAGAATCACACCTGATTTCACCATAGAAACTCTGAAAGCCAAAAGGTCCTGAATAGATATTCTACCAACATTAAGAGACTACAAATGCCAATCCAGACTTCTATACCCAGCAAAACTTTCAATCACTATAGATGGAGAAAACAAGATATTCCACTACAAAAACCATATTTAAACAATGCATATCCACTAATCCATCTGTACAGAATGTTATAGAAGGAAAACTTCAACATAAGGAAGTAAACTACACTCCCAAAAGCATAGGTAATAGATAATCCCAGTTTATCAACAGGGAAAAGAAAAAAGGGGGGAGTGGATCCATATACAATATGACCACCATCAGCAAATCAAAAGAAACAAGAATTAACAATCAATAGACATTAATATCCCTCTATGTCAATGGTTTAACTCACCTATAAAAAGACACAGGCTAATGGAATGGATATGAGGACAGAATCCATCCTTCTGCTACATATAAGAAACACACCTCAACTTCAAAGACAGATGTTACCACAGAGTTAAAGGTTGTGAAGAGATTTTCCAAACAAATGGACCCAAAAAACAAGCTCTTGTAGCAATCCTAATATCTAACAAAATAGACTTTAAACTAAAATTAACCATAGGAGATGAGGAAGGTCATTTCATACACATCACAGGAAAACTCCATCAAATGAATTCTCAAATCTTAACATCTATGCATCAAAGGCAAAGGCACGCAACTTCATAAAGGAAACATTACTAAAATTCAAATGACACATAAAAATTCACACACTTATATTGGAATACTTCAACACCCCATTTTCACTACTAGACAGGACCACCAGACAGAAACTTATAAAAGAAACAATTGAACTGACAGAAGTTATGACCAATTGGGTTTAACAGATATATATAGAACATTCCATCCAAACACAAAAGGATATACCTTCTTCTCAATGCCACATGGAACCTTCCTCTAAAATCGAACACTTACTTGGCAACACAGCAAACTTTAACAGATACAAAAAACTGGAATACTTCATGTATCTCATCATACCATCTATGATTTAAAGTTAGAATTCAAGAACAACACAAATTGTAGAAACTCTACAAATGCATGGAAATTGAATGCATAATTGCACCATTCCTCAGTCAAGGATGAAATATAAAGAGAAATTAAATACTTCCTAGAATTCAATGAGAATATAGACACAACATACCCAAACCTATGGGAATCTTTGAAAGCAGTGATAAGAGGAAAGTTCATTGCAGTAAGTGCCCACATGAAGAAACTGGAGAATAGTCACACTAGAGAATTAACAGCACAATTGAAAGCTCTAGAAGAAAAAGAAGCAAACTCCCTCAAGAGGAGTAAAGACCAGAAAAATAATCAAATTGAGGGCTGAAATCAATAAAGTAGAAACAAAGAAAACAATACAAAGAATCAATATAAAAAAGAATTGGTTTTTCGAGAAAATCTACCTTTATCAATACTAACAAAAAGATAGAGAGAGATTGACTAAATCAGTAATGAAAAAGGGGACATAACAATGGACACTGAAGAAATCCAGAAAATCTTCAGATCATACTTTGAAAACCTGTACTCCACAAAATTTAAAAGTTTAAAGCAAATATACAATTTTCTGGATAAATGTCACTTGCCAAAATTTAATCAAGAACAGATAACAAATTTAAATACATATATAACCCCTAACAAAATAGAAGTAGTAATCAAAGGTATGCCAACCAAAAAAACAAAACAAACAAAAAAGCAGGGCCTGATTGTTTCAGTGCAGAATTCTACCAGAAATGTAAAGAATAGCTAATAACAATACTTCTCAAAGAGTTCTACACAATAAAAGCAGAAGGATCATTGCCAAACTCTATTTACAAGGCTACAATTACCTTGGTACCCAAGCCACATGGAGACACAACTAAGAAAGAGAGCCACAGACCAATCTCCCTCATGAACATTGATGAAAAAATGCTCAATAAAATATTGGTAAATGGAATCCAGGAACACATCAGAAAAATCATCTACCATGGTCAAGTAGGCTTCAAGTAGATTGTTCAACATATGAAAATCCATCAATGTAATCCACAATACAAACTGAAAAACCACATGATCATCTCACTAGATACTGAAAATGCCTTAGACAAACTCAAACTCCCCTTCATGATAAATGAGTTGGAGAGATCAGGAATGAAAGGAACACACCTAAATATATTCAAGTCAATATACAGCAAACCAAGAGCCAACATCAAACTGAATGGAGAGAACCTCAATGTCATTCTTCTAAAATCAGGGACAAGACAAGGCTGTCCACTATTTCTATACCTTTTCAATATTATTCTTGAAGTCTAGCTAGAGCAATAAGACAACAAAGGAGATCAAGGGGAAAATTTGGAAAGGAAGAAGTCACATATTAACTATTTGCAGATGAAATGATAGTTTACATAAGTGACCCCAAAAACCCCACCAGGGAATACCTACAGCTGACAAACACCTTCAGCAAAGTGGCATGCTATGACATTAACTAAAAAAAATCAGTAGCCATACTTTATATACATGATAAATGTGCTGAGGAAGAAATCAGAGAAACATCACCCTTTCCAATAGCCACAAACAACATAAAATATCTTGGGGTAATGCTAACCAAAAAGGCAAAAGACCTATATAGCAAGAACTGTGAGTCCTTAAAGAAAGAAATTAAGGAAATACCAGAAGATGGAAAGATCTCCCATGCTCTTGGATAGGTAGGATCAACATACTAACAATGGCAATCATGCAAAAAGCAATATACAGATTCAATGAAATACCATCAAAATACCAGCACAATTCTTCATAGACCTTGAGAGAACAGTAGTCAACTTAGTATGGAATAACAAAAGACTCAGGATAGCCAAAACAACCTTGTAAAATAAAGAGCACCTGGAAGGATCACCACCCTTGACTTCAAGCTCTATCATAGAGCTACAGTCCTAAAAACAGCTTGGTATTGGCACGAAAATAGACAGGTAGACCAAGGGAATGGAACTGAATGCCCTGATATTAACCCACACCCCAATGAACACATGATTTGTGGCAAAGGATCTAAAACTATATAATGGAAAAAAGAAAGCATCTTCAGCAAATGGTGCTGGCATAACTGGATGCTGGTATGTAGAAGACTGCAGATAGTTTCATATCTGTTGCCATGCACAAAACTTAAATCCAAATGTTTCAAAGACCTCAACATAAGTCCAGTCATACTGTCCTTAGAAGAGAAAGTGGGAGGTACCCTTGAATGAATTAGTACAGGAATCAGCTTCCTGAACATAAAAGCAATAGCCTAGACACTAAGATTGACAATTAATATATGGGACCTACTGAATGTGAGAAGCTCCTGTAATGTAAAATGTTGTTACCAAGACAAAAAGGCAGTTCACAGAATGGAAAAAGATCTTCACCAATCCCACATCTGAGAGAGGGCTGATTTACAAAATAGCAAACTATTCAAGAAGGTATTTATCAAAACACCAACAATCCAATTAAAAAGTTTGGTGCAGAACTAAAGGGAGAATTCTCAATAGAGGAATCCAAAATGGCTGAAAGACAGCTAAGACAGTGCTCAACATCCTTAGCCATCAGGGAAATCAAATCAAAACAACTCTGAGATACCATCGTACTCCTGTCAGAATGCCTAAAATCAAATACACCAATTACAGTTTATGCTAGAGAGGATGTGGAGAAAGGGGAACACTCCTCCACTGCTGGTGGGAACACAAACTTGTACAGTCACTTTGATAATCAGTATGGCGGTTCCTCAGGAAATCAGTCTACTACAAGACCCAGAAATCTCACTCTTAGTCATATACCCAAATGATAGACATTCATACAGCAAGGACATCTGTTCAGATATGTTCCCAGCAGCATTATTTGTAATAGTCAGAACCTGGAAGCAACCTAGATGCCACTCAACTGAAGAATAGATAAAGAAAATGTGGTACATTTACAAAATGGAGTACTACTCAATGGGAAAAATCAGTGAAATCTTGAAATTGGCTGGCAAATGGATGGAACTAGAAGAAACCATCGTTAGTGAGGTAACTCAGCGACAAAAGCAAAAATATGGTATGTACTCCCTCATATATGGATATTAGACATGGAGCAAAAGATTACCAGCTTACAATTCACACCTCTGAGATGCTAGGAAACAAAGAGGACCCTAAGAGAGACATAGCTTTTCCCATAGAGAAGGGGAAAGTGGCATGATCTCCTGAGCAAATTGGGATTATTGGGGGAGGTGAAAGGGAATGAGGAGAAAGAGAAGATGAGAAGAGGAGGGGAGAGGAAGACATGAGAGATCAGGAAGATTGAATTGGGGGAAAAACAGATGAGAGAAAGAAAAGACATATATTACTAGGGGGAGCCATTATACTTTTAAAGAGAAATCTAGCATTGGGAAATGTTCAGAGGTAAACGAGGATGATCCTAAGTAAGAATCTATGTGATAGGGAAGAGGCTATCTTAAATGTCTTTCCCTTACATTGAGATTTATGGCTATCTTATATGCCATCATTCAGCCTTCATCCAGTAGCTGATAGAAACAGAAGACCCACAGTTACACACTGAACCAAATTACTGTAATTGTGTTTTAGAGAGAGAGGAGTAATCAACAAAGGGTCAAGACCATGCTTGGGAAACCCACAGAAACACTTGGCCTGAACAACGGGGAGTTCATGGACCCCAGACTGATAGCTTGGAAACTAGCATAAGATGGAACCAGGCCCTTGCATGTGGGTGTCAGTTAGGAGGACCGGGGCTATCTATGGGGCCCCTGGTAATGGAACAGCACTTATATCTATTTTAAAAATGGACATTTGGAGCCCATTCCCCATAGAGTTACTCTCTTGGCCTAGAAACACAGGGAAGGGCATAGGCCCTGCCCCAAAGGATGTGACAGACTTTGATGATTCCCCATAGAAGGCATCACCCTTTCTATGGAGTGTGACATAGGAGAATAGGAGAGATAGGGAACTGGTATTGGTATATAAAATAAGTTTGTTTCTAATTTAAATATAAAAGGAAAAATAGAAAAAAGAAAATGTACTATTCAGAAGTTTCACAATTAATTTTTACATAAAGCAACAAGGTAAAACTACTTTCAAGTCATGACAGAAGCAGTTAAAAGCATTGGCAATGAAGTAGACTAGCATATAAATATATAGCCATGTGACACAGGACATTTCTTTTCTGTGATGTCAAAAGGCTTTCACATGGTGTCACGTAGCTTTTGTGTGATATCATATAGCTTTTCTATGTCTCCTGTTCCAGACACTATTACCAAATTTTAAGACTATTGAGTCTCAAGTAGAATTCCCTATATTTTTATACTTTATTGGTGTTATTCTCCATGTCTATTTATTTTATGTCATTTCATGGAAAGGTTGTATAGAAAATTTCCCTTATCTATTACTCTTGGAAAGTCAGTTTTAAGCTCAGAATCCTATAACTTCTGATAAATGCATTAAGTTTCTAACCGGAAGAAAAGAGTGCTTTGTTCTTCCCATGAAGAATATCAGACTTCAATAGTTATCAAATGCTTTAAGGAAATTACACACCAAATCAAAAAAGGCTTAGAAACTTTCAAAACATTCCAGTTACTTGCACTGCATATATTTTTATGATAATAATTGGAAAAAAAGACATTTTGGTACCTTAAATCATTCTCAATTTTTCTTTAGAAATAAATTCATGAGTCAAAGGATCAGGTGAGTGATCCACCTGCCAGGTGGGTACCCAAACTCCTCAGATTCTGTTCATCCAAGAATTATTCCACTACACAAACCCTTCTAACTCCTCACCCTCCTGATAGCCAGCTCCCCCACCAACTCTAACCAACTTTATCTGCTCAAGTACAGTCTGCACCAGTCAGAAGAATAAGTGAGTTACCTGCCTGCCACTCCCCACTCACAAGATTCTGATTTCCAGGACACACCCAGAGGTCCTCCCTTTCCCACCCCATAACCAGCATTTCTGCTGGACCCTTACCTGCTTCTTCAGCAGAATTCCACTGCTGAGGTGCATACCACATCAGTCTGAACAGCAGACTTCAGTGACTCAAGTATAGACCACACCAGTCATGATAACACAGAGCCTCTGCTGCTAACCACCAGAAGGGTGGCTCCAAACTTGGATAGCGACTCTCTACTATATCAGTGGGACACTATGAAAAGGCAAAACCTAAGAATAATAGGAATAAAAGAAGAAGAAGAATCGCAGCTCAAAACCTGGAGAATATATTTGACAAAATCATAGAAGAAAATTTTCCTAACTTGAAGTAGATAACTACAAAGAACAAGAAGCTTGTAGAATACCAAATAGATTTTCCAGAAAAGAAAGTCCCAATGTCATATGATAATCAAGACACTAAACATACAGAACAGAGAAAGAATATTAAAAGCAGCAAGGGAAACCATTCAGGTAACATATAAAGGCTGACTTATTAAAAACACACCAGACTTCTCAATGAAGACTTTAAAAGCCAGAAGGGCATGGACTAATGTCTTGATTCTAAAAGACCACAGATGCCAGCCAGACTACCATAACCCAACAAAATTTGCAATCACCATCAATGGAGTAAACAAGATATTTCATGATGAAGTGAAAATTAGAAATTATCTACCACAAATCCAGTCCCACAGAATGTATTAGAGGGAAATTTCCATCCCAAGGAAATTAACTACAGCCACAAATAGGAAGACGGTAGATAATCTCATACCAGTAAAACCCAAAGAATTAACAATCATTGGTTATTAATATCTCTCAATTTATTGAACTCAATTTGCCAATAAAAAGACACAGACTAACAAAACAATACAAGAAATTCACCTCAACATCAAAGACAGACATTAATGCAGAGTACAGGGGTTAGAAAAAGGTTTCTCCTAAAAAGAGGAAAAATATTTCCATTCAAATTGACTTAAGTAGTAATCTGGTGTAGTTGTCCTAATATCTAGCAAAGTATACTTCAAACCAAAATTAATCAAAACAAAAAGTAACAAAAATTAATTAATGGAGAAGATTACTTCATACTTATCAAAGGAAAAATACACCAAGATGATGTTGTGATTCTGAACATTAGTAACCAAATGCAAGTGCATCCACATTTGTAAAGGAAACAGTACTTTTATACATGAAATCCTACACATTAATAGTGGGAGACCTCTATACCTCATTCTCATGAATGCATAGCTCATTCATACAGAAAAACAGAAAAACAGGGAAATAAGGGAAGTGACATTATGTCTGAAATGGACCTAACAGATATCTACAGAACATTTAATCTAAAAATACATCTTCTTAGCACAGCAGGGAACATTCTCCAAAAGTGATCACATACTCAATCACTATGTAAGTCTCAACAGATTAAAACAAATTGACATAATCCTCTCTATCTTATCAGACCAAAATGGATTAAAATTGGATTTCAACAACAGACACAACAGAAAGCCTGCAGGCTCAAGGAAACTGAACAACTATTTGCTGAATCACCAGTGGTTCAAGGAAGAAATAAAGAAATTAAAGACTTCATAGAATTCAATAAAGAATGTATATACAGTATACCCAAACTAATGGGACACAATGAAAGTAGGGCAAAGAGGAAAATTCATTACACCAAGAGTCTTCAAAAAGAATTTGGAGAGATCTCACACAAGGCACTTAACAGCACACCTGAAAGTTCTAGGACAGAAAGAAGGTAACACACAAAAAAGGAGTAGGTGGCAGGAAATAATCAAACTGAGAGTTGAAATCAATAAAATAGAAACAAAGGGAACACTATAAAGAATAAATAAAGAGTTTGTTCTTTGACAAAACCAGCAAGAAAGATAAACGCTTATGCATACTAAATAAAAGGCAGAGAACATGCGAATTAGCAATATAAGAAATTAAAAGGGGAAGATAACAGGAGACAACAAAGAAATGCAGAGAATCATAAGGACACACTTTAAAACATGTACTCTATCTAACTGGTAAACTAAAAGAAATGGATACTTTTTCAATAGTACCTCTTAAAGAAGGTAAAACAAGATGAGACAATGTAAATAGAACTATAAACCCTAGTGATATCAAAGCAGTGATTGTTTCCCAACCTAAAACATCCAGGAACCAGATAGATGGATTTAGCACAATATTTTACAAGATTTTCAAAGAATAGCTAAAACCCACCCCACACTCCTCAATTATTTTCTTAAAATAGGAACAGAAGTGATATTGCCAATTTTTTTATATAACCCTGATACTCAAAACACCAAGACTAAACAAAGAGAAACATAGACCAACTTCATCCATGAACATTGATGCAAAAATACTCAAGAAGATATTCCCAAATCACTATCATTCTTGATGTTCTAGCTAGAGCAATAAGACAACTAAAGAAGATCAAGGGAATACAAGTACTAAAGACACCAAAGTATCATTATTTTAAGATGAATATATATACATATATATATTATGCAAACAAAAAAATCTACAAGGGAACTCCTACAGCTGATAAACACCTTTAGTGATGTAGCCATAGATAGGATTAACAACAACAAAAAACCCAGTAGCCCTCCTATATACAAATGATAACTTGGCCTAAAAAATAAATCAGAAAACAACACTCTTCACAATAGGCACGAACAATGCAAAATATTTTGGAGTAACTAACTCTAACCAAGCAAGTGACAAAACTACATGACAAAAACTTAAAGTCTTTGAAGAGAGAAACAGGAGAAGATATAAGAAGACAGAAGTTCTCCATGGTCATGGATCTGTAGGATTAACATAGTATAAATACCCATCCTACCAAAAGCAACCTACAGGTTCAACACAATCCCCATTAAAATCCCAACACAGTTCTTTACCGACCTTTAAAGAACAACACTCACCTTCATATGAAAAAAACAACCAAGAAACTTAAGGATAATTAAAACAATCCTGTATTGTAAAAGAAATTCCAGGCCTATCACCATCCCTTATTTCAGGTTCTACTACAGAGTTATAGTAATCAAAACTGTAAGGACTTAGCATGACCACAGACAGGTGGATCAATGGAATGAAATCAGAGACACAGATTTAAATCTACACACCTATAAACTCTTGATTTTTTTTCTACAAAGAATCCAAAATTATACAGTGAAAAAGAAAGCATCTGCAACAAATGGTGCTGGTATTACTAGATGTTGTCATATAGAATAATTCAAATAGATTCCTATCTAACTGCACAAAACTCAAGCACAAGTAGATCAAAGACCTCCATAAATCCAGGTACACTGAATTTGACAGAAGAGAAGGTGGGTAATAACACATTGGTACAGGAAACAACTTCCTGAATAGAGCACCAATAACACAGACAGAAAGACTGACAATAAATATGAACTCATGAAACTCAAAAGCTTCTGAAAGTTAAAGGACAATATGGTAGCCTACAGAATGGGAAATGATCTTCACCAACCCTACATCCAACCAAAGACTGTTTCCTAAAATATATAAAGAACTCAACAAACTATATACCTCCCAAAATAATCCAATTAAAAATTGGGGTACAGATGAAACATAGAATTCTGAATAAAAGAATATCAAGTGACTGAAAACACTTTAAAAAATGTTCATCACCTTAGCCATGAGGGAAATGCAAATTAAAATTACTCTTAGATCCCACCTTTCAGAATGGTTAAGATAAAAATAACAAATGATCAATCATTGTGAAGAGAATATGGAGAAAGGGAAACTTGCAGGAATCTACAATGATGACCTCAGGTAAGACTTCTAGGAATAAGGGATATGCAGCCTCAATTGGCCATCCCCAGCACCACACTAGTCTTCCAGAGCATGTACTGGACAACAACCTACCCATATAACCTTGCACCTAGAACCTGTCCTACCTATGGGATGTGCTCAGGTAAGGGTGACACAGAGATTGTGGCTAACAAGTGATTGGTCAAGCCTGAGGCATATGCCTTTACAGAGAATTCACCTTTGACACTGCTGGACCCAGAGGCTAGATTACCCAGAGACCTATAACAGGACCAAACATGGCTGGAGAAATTAAAATGTCAATTTAATGATAACTAATGACATTTTGCTATACTCACAGATTGATGTGTAGTGCAATTGTAGTCAAATTCTCATCTAGAATGTGATGGAAACTGATGCAGAGACCCATAGCCAAACATTAGGCTGAGTTTAGGGAATCCTGATGAAGAGATGCAGGAAAGATTGAAGGAGCCAGAAAGGTCAGGAACATAGAAAGAAAGCCCACAGAATCAACTAACTTGGGCTCATAGAATTTCACAGCATCTGAAAAAACACCCAGGGAGGCTTCATGGGACTGACCTAGGCCCTCTGCATATGTGTAACAGTTGTGTAGTTCAGTCTTCTTGTGAGACTCCTAACAGTGGTAACAGGAGTTGTCTATAACTCTTTTTTAATATTTAATTTAAATTAGAAACAAGCAAGTTTGCTTCACATGTCAAACCCAGCTCCCTCTCCCTCCCCTCCTCTCCTGGCTCCCTTCAACCTTCCCCCAATCCATCCTACAATCCCCACTCCACTCTCCAAGGAGAGTGAGGCCCTTCATTGAAGATCTTGCCTCCCTCATGTGTCCAGGTGGAGAGAACATCCCTCCACATGGAATGGGCTCCCAAAGTCCATCTGAGACCCCAAAGGATGCTGAGGCCTCCTCACTGACACCCATGTTCAGGGGGTCTGGAACAGACCATTACTTGTCCTCTCAGTTATCAGTCTGGGGCCTATGAGCTCCCCCTTGTTCAGGTCAGCTGTTTCTGTGGGTTTCCCCCAGAAACTCATAATCTCTTTGCTCATCACTTCTTCCTATTGGCAGCTGGGTTCCAGGAGTTCAGTTCAGTGTTTAGCTGTGGGTGTCTGCCTCTGCTTGCTTCAGCCACTGGATGAAATCTCTAGGGTGGCATACAAGGAAGTTGTCAATCACGTTATCAGAGAAGGGCATTTAAGTTAGCCTCTACACTACTGGTTAGATTGCCAGCTGGTATCATCCTTGTAGGCCTCTGGACATATCACTAGTACCAGATCTCTCTTCAAACCTATAATGGCTCCTTCTATTATGGTATCTCTCATGCTACTCTCCTCTATTCTTCCTCCTACTCAACTATTCTGCTCTGCCATGTCTTCCTCTCCCCTCCTCTTCACCCCCTCTCTTTCAGCTTCCTCACCCCACCCCAGCCCCTGTGCTCCCAATCCCTTCAGAAGATTCTGTCCTGTTTTTTTTTCTGATTTTGGGTCACTATTTCTCATATTAGGTTACCTTAATACAAGGGGAGGGGCTGAGTCTTACTGCAACTTTATATTCCATGTTATATGGATACCCACTGGAGGGCTGCACTTTTCAGAAGAGAAATAGAGGAGTGAATGGGGGAAAATACAGAAGAGAAGAGGGACAAGGAAATAGAAGGAGAGGAGAGAAAGAGACTGTTGTCCAGATGTACAATAAAAAATAAGTAAATTTAAAATGAAAATGAAATAAATTCACATTTGCTCAGTTTAACGAGTGACAAAAATTGCCAGTAGTTGGCTACTGTAAAGAGAGGCTTTTCCTTGCTAGCCGCTTTGGTTTATCACCCGCCCGTTGCCTGGGCTCTGCCACGTTGTAGTCCCCAAATAACACACAAGACGCTGTATTAATTATGAAGCTGTTGGCCTTGCTTGTTTCTTACTGGCTAGCTCTGACTTAAGTAATTACCCCATAATTGTTAATCTAAGTATGTCTTTTACCGGAGAAGTTTCCGGGCTTCCTACCCCATGGCATTACATCTCGACTCTCTGTGTTTCTCCTTCCCAGAGTCCTCCTGGACTCCTAGTCCCACCTATCTAGATTCCTATTGGCCAGCAGTGCTTTATTGATGAAGGACTTCCCCCCAATATCTCCTCTTTTTTGTTTAAACAAAAAGAAAGGTCTTAACTTTAACATAGTCAAATTATATATAGCAGAACAGTTATCAAGTAAGAACACAGTTACAATATTTTGTCAACATATAGCAAGATTTAAAGAAAATATCATCCATCCCATTCTTGTGAATCTAAAGTTCTATATGTAGCTTATATTTATCATAACGAAGGCAAACTATAACTCAAACTATCTGTCTTCAACTCCATCAAAGACCACAGAAGGATAATATATAAACACTAGGATTGACAGAGACGTCTTACTGCCTGGACAGTCACCTGAAGTTCCTCTGTAACCTTGGGGCATCCATCTTCAGCCCATAGGCCACAATGTATCCAGAAGATTTCTCAGCAAAGCAGGAAATTTCAAAACTGTCCATCTGCATTGGCAGTCTGTCAGTCATTTTTCTTTGTCCTGCAGAAAGTCTTGTAGACTCTTCCATGAAGTAGGAACCCTGTAAGACTGAGTTCAGTAGTCACTGTCCTGTGGGTCCTGCATGTCCAGTTTATATAGCAACAGTCAAATAGTCTAGGCAAGAGCAGTTTCTTGCCCAAATGGCTAATCTTGCCATGTTGAAAGCAAACTCCATAACGAGTTTCTTCGATGCCCGTATTCCTCTCAGACATACTTGGTGCTGCTAGGAGCAGACATTTCTCATTGTCAAGAAAAACCCTAAACCATTTTAAACGCCATTTTCTGAAGGTCTTTGAGAGGTTTGAAGACTATCTATCTGAAATATATTTCTGTATATCTAGAAAATCTAACTTACCTAACTATAAATTCTAAGTAACTATCTATAGTCTGTATTCAGTTATGCATTATGTTTTAAAAGATCAGTATAAGCACAATACTTAATCAAGAGGAGAAATATACACATCACAAAATTGACCTTGAATTTGTATCAATAAACGAAAAACCATACCCATACAATAATTCCCCTTTTTACCATTAAAAAGAGATTGGTTGTGATCATTAACCAATTATAAACAATCCCATTTAAATGAAAACAAAGATTTATAAACAAGATGGGAATTAGGCCATCGCTCATTCCAAACTGCTTCGTGCTGGAAGGGGGCGCTGTTCATACCATGGGGATCATGACAAAACTCAGAAACCTGTATAAGTCCTTATTTTCATGGTCTGTAAAGCTCCATCATCTTAGCTGTCTCAATTGCTGAAACACCTGGCCCACTGCTTCCGGGGGTCTTGGTTCATCAAACCACAGAAGCCTGGAAGGAATCCTCAGCTTTTCATTTTCTGTAGAAACATAAATGAAAACTCCTTTTCCAAGTAATGTATCCTTATACTTAAAATTTGAAGTCAAGGCATTTTCAAAAGATATAAGTTGAATTAATTCAACATCATTTATAAGCAAGTGTACTTTATCAGTTGTTCCTTCATGAGCAATCAAAAAACTGAAAAACATAATAGAATACAGTATCCAGACTCTCTGTGTATTTTCCATCTTTACGGGGATTATTCATTTATCTATTATTACTTTATTTATTTTACTTTTATTTATTTTTCTCTGAGACAGAGTTTCTCTTTGGAAATCTGCCTGCCTCTGCCTCTGGAGTAAATCATACTGGCGTGCGCCACCACAACGCCGGCTTTTCTATTTATTTGCCACTTTGCCATTTCATTTTCTCTCTCAATCTCACGTATATTTTTAAACACACTGTAAACCTTTAGAGGTTTTGTTCACCCAAGTCTGACTTTACTGTAAAGCTTTATGTTTTTCTGGCCATGTGTCTTATCTGCTAAAACCGCGGCTGTTTTAAACTGCCGTTTTTTTTTCAAGATGGCAGGCGCAAGCGTGACTCTAGCTGCCGGCTTGGAGATGTGGTCACTGCCACTTCCAGCTGTACGTACACACCTTTTAATTGTTAGTAGAGCCTCTTAAAACAACCTTGCTGATTTTTTTTTTAATGCTGAGTCAGGAAGACCCCTTAAGCCAGCTGCGTGAATCTCTGCTTGCCGCTAGCAAAACAGAGCCCACCTGAGAAAATGCTGCTACCAAAAATCTGTGCTTCTCTCTGTTCTTCTGTTTCTAAAATTCCTTTAAAGCTTTTGTCATTCTATGTGCAAATTCAATCCTGCTTCACAACCATTTATAAAGAGAGGCTTTTCCTTGCTAGCTTCTTTGGTTTATCACCCGCCCGTTGCCTGGGCTCTGCTGCATTGTAGTCCCCAAATAACACACAAGACACTTTTTTTAAATTATGAAGCTGTTGGCCTTGCTTGTTTCTTACTGGCTAGCTCTGACTTAAGTAATTACCCCATAATTGTTAATCTAAGTATGTCTCTTACCGGAGAAGTTTCCGGGCTTCCTACCCCATGGCATTACATCTCGACTCTCTGTGTTTCTCCTTCCCAGAATCCTCCTGGACTCCTAGTCCCACCTATCTAGATTCCTATTGGCCAGCAGTGCTTTATTGACAAAGGCCTTCCCCCCAACAGGCTACCTTTATATATTAATATCTATTTAATGTGCTGGGACCTAATAAAAAAGGTTTATTTTTAAGATAAAGCAGATTGCACTTAATTGCAAATATACTCTGTAGGTGCCAACGCCTAATAGATTCAATTATTACAGAGATAGTGCCTTTGTTTCAGTATTCTCCATGTATAATTATTTTTGCTTAAAGATGGTTGTCATGGTACATTTATGAGCATGTGATCATGAGTCCAGAAAATGGTGGCACCACTAATACTAGCTTTGTAAATTCTCCTATTATTTATATTCTAGAAGACATATGTACATGTAAAACACAAGTATGTTTAGCATACACAGCGCCCACAACAATTAATATTATGGCAACATAGAATGTGTGTGTGTGTGTGTGTGTGTGTGTAGCCAACAGTAAAAGAAATCTAGAACTTCACAACCACACCTGTGAAAATTGTGCCCATCTTACAATGTATGTTAAGGTATGCGATAACGGCTAGAGCACATGTGAATTTAAGTGAGATAGGCTAATTTGTTTTTTTGCTATAGGGTGGAGATGTAAAACCTAGATTGTCTCCAGATAGATTTTATCTTATGATGTAGACAGAATGGGATCCAAAAGATGCCTGGTTTTGACAAAGAAGTGGGTTTATGCTTTTTATTATTCCTACCATTTTTGGAATTCATGAAACTTTTTAGCCCTGTTCCTATCATATGTAGAGATGGCAAGCATTTCTCTTTCCTGTGGAATCAACTTCATGATCCAGACTACTGCACTCATGTTAAGTAGAAATGAAAAAAACTTTGTAGTCTGTTAGCCTCAGGGAGTGCATACATAAGTAGTTAATATATCTTAGTAAAAGCATCTTGTAAGTGCCTGTTTTAATTTCCCTTTTGCACTTGAACATTCCTTCATCTAGAGGAAATTTGGGTCTCATCCAGTATGTTAAATAGATTACCTGGGCTTGAAATAAACTGCTGTATGAGAAGGTGACATCTTTTAGGGTCTAAATCATTTAAGCTGAACAGCCAACTGCTTAAGTTTGAAAGTAGAAACATGTATTAAGGTATTAAGGTAACCTAATATGAGGAATAGGGACCCAAAAATATAATAGGGACCACCAATGTAAAGACATTCACCTACACAAATTTTGCAGCGATATCTGTTTTCTATAAAATTAGCTCCAGGAGTACAGACTACTAACAATGAGTTTTAGGCAACAATTTTGTTTTGACTTAATGGATGTAGTTTTACTCTTAAATATAGATGACAGAGTCTTGCAGAAGATGTCCTGATAACTCCGTGTATTGCAATATTTCTGCCTTCTCTTCCACAAATATTTCTGGAGATTTATGTGTATGGATTGTATTGTAGGTGTATCAACTAGGGCTGGATACCTCACAGTCAGAGGTTCTCTGAATTTTGATCACTTTTGGCTGCCAATTGTGGCTTTATGTAATAGTATTCATTTAATAACAAAAAGAAAGACAAAAAATGTAGGAGGAAGAGAATAGGGAGGCAGAGGAGGAGGGGGCAGAGTAGGAGGAGGAGGAAGAGGAAGAGGAAGAGGAAGAAGGAGAAGAAGAAGAAGAAGAAGAAGAAGAAGAAGAAGAAGAAGAAGAAGAAGAAGAAGAAGAAGAAGAAGAAGCTTTGATGAGAAGTGAGGACTACACTTATCTGTGTCTATAAAGGTAAGGAATTAAGAAGGAAGTTAAAGATTATGCAGATTGGAGAAAATGGCATTTGCGGGTATTTTTTCCAGATTCATAACTTTGCCAGTTATTTGGTTTACAGAACCCAGAATGAACTCCTTTTCTTCAAATGGACCTTCAGTACAATTAGAGAGCTGCTTGTCACCACCATGCTGTAAGTGCCAACGTTGCACTTTCATAGATACTTTACCATTCTTATTATTGCTGTGGTTCAAAGGCATCACAGTTGGGTAGGGCTACTGATGATTTTTCTCCCTTGCCTATTGACATTGTGTCTTCTACTGGCAATGAGTCTTCCAATGTTATAAATCTTTTGAGTCAGATTCAATTTGATTCCTTCAAGCCCAGTGTTTGAAGTACATGGTATGAGGGAATTTCACTAGACCCCACTTCTAAATAAAGAGCAATAGGCAACTGCTGAGTATGAGAAATAGTCTTCCCTAGGAATGAACCCCTGATTAGTTATCTAAGACCAAGTGGACAGGTCCAAAAACATGTTCATATAAGCAACATTAACCTTACTCAGCATGTCGTTATTTTATAGTCTATCTTTCTGGCTCTCTCACATATACAATTACATGAATATCTCTGAGTGTGTGTGTGTGTGTGTGTGTGTGTGTGTGTATGTGTACGTATGTATAAAAGAACAATAATTAAAGATAAAGAAACTGAATTTGAGAAGATTTAGGAAGTCTTGGAAGGAGGTAAAGAGATAAATAGAATATATATATTTTTAAAGGAAAAATAATGAATTCTATAAGGAGATATTGAGTGTTAGGTAGCCATACATAGGGCAATGTTATTATAAACCTTGTGCTTTGGTTAATTTTAGAAGTACTGACATGACATAAGTAATTCCATTTTGTTGTTGACTTTGAAACAAAGTAGTCCTAAAACTCCTTCACTGGGGATATTTAAACAAAGTCTGTCCTTTGCCCCCAACATCCTAATGACAAATGGATACATAGAGCACAAGTGTCCTAGCATCTCAGATAGGTTTCTTAGGTGATTTTTGTTGTCCAACATAGAATGTCAATAGAAAAACAAAAATTTACAGGGAAAACAAAAATTACAACACATAACAGCAATACTTAAAGAAAATCTAGGCTGAAAGTAAGCATTTGGAATTTCCATGAATTTAGTTTTTCATTAGACATGAGAATGATTTTAAATTAATTTACCATGGTGAAAATTCTATAGAAAATTTAGCAACTGACAATTCAAATGACTTAAATTTAACAGCATTTAAAGACAATAATTATTATCAATAATATCATTGAAGCTGTTATAACTGTTTTCAGGAATGTATCTTAATTTTTGTGCTTTAAAGAGTAACACAATTTTTCAGTATTTGAATGTTGTTATACATAAATTTTGTTTAGTTTGCCTTTTAAAAATAGATGAAATTGTGTTCTAGATAAGGTAGAAATTACTTGTTTATAGATGTATTCCTTTGGTGATCAATGTCTAATAATTTTAATCATTAATAATTTTAATCATTAATAATTTTAATTGTTAATAATTTTAATCATTAAATTATATGTACTCTGATATGACATATCATGATAAGTTGTTTAAAAATGCCACAACTAGAAACACTAATTTTCCTCAGGAGATATGGACAAACATCTACTTATCAGAGTTGCCAACAATGTCATAACATATCATGGTTCCACCAGGGTCCAGTTTCATAAATCATTATGTTCAAAAGGCTGATGTATGGTGCATAAGATCAATGATTAGTTATAGGAACAGGAGCAGCACCAAGATAATTTGTAGCACACAAAGTTCCACCTCATCATTGACGTTGATCTTAATGATAGATAGATCATGAAAATATCCCGTTCAGTTAACCTTCTACTTCCTATATAACCTAGAACCATCCAAGATAGTTGGCAACTTGGCAGTAGATACAATAGTTAGTATCTCACAGGAGAGACTCACAGATCATTTTTTTTCCTACCTTATTAGTAACTACATTACCTTTGACATGGCCTTGAATGTCACTGAATTTTTCTATTTTAGACTGCATAGCTACTGGACTAAGTCAAATATAGTACCATGTTATGAAGTCATCATGTAACAGAAACCTGAAAAAACATACCATGAATAAGTTCAGTTTAAATGACACCATCTTATCAATGTTCTCTTCTCTTTTGTATTTCAGGAGGTTTACATACCTTGGAAACATAAAATCACTTAATGTATAAAGAAAAAGCAATTAGCATAACAACTACACATAAACAAACACATTCCACTTTTGACTAAATTTAAAATCTTTGGATTGGTAGGATGAGTGATCTACATGAATAGCAAAAAACAAAACTGTTTAAATCTTTTTACACCATTTAAATAATTTTAATAACCACAAAACAAGCATTTTTTGAATTTCAACTCTGTTTTGTGAATATGAAGTCACAAAATATTCTTATTTCTCTAAGGCAGAAATATGTAGACTAAGTTTTAAGTAGTAAGGCCACACAAATTTATGCTTCTCATGTAAATTGTACTGATTGCAAATGTCATAGATGTCAAAACGAATTTCTTTTCCATTTTTTATGATAAAACTCTAAATGTGATACTGTATAAATGAGAGCATTTCTTCATCATGTTACTTATATTATATACACACATCTTTATTCTCTCAGCTTTTGCATTGTTGACAGCTCTCATCACAAAAGACATAAATGACAACACATTTTTGAGTCAAATATAAGTGACCATTGTCTAAGACTCAAGTTGTTTCACATACCACAGTCCAATATGGTAACAGTTTTTGAGGTAATTATGGTATGGATGAGAATTCCTGGAAATAAGTTGTAACTGTAAAGACTGGCTGACTACTTAGAACTCCAATTATGTGGACAGATTGGAATATTACAAAGTCAATAGCCAAATTATCATGGGACATCATTAGACCTCATTCTAGACACTTACTGCCTTCCTCTGTACCTGAACTAACATGCTTTTGGTCGTTAGTAAAGCATTTACAATGTACAAACTGACCCCTGGTTTCCAACCACCACAGTGCTAAGGTTGTTACTAACCAGCATCTAAGGCCTACAGCAGAATTTTCTCCGTTCTGCTGCAGACCACCTCCTTGATGTTTCCACTAATGTATCTGTTAATTTTCTTTACAATATTACTATAAAAACATTCATAAGATTGCTACTTTACTGCAACATGATATGTGGGGAAACATAATTCTGCTCCTAAGTGATAGGCAGTCTTATTTGGCTCCAAAATAAACAACCTTTTTTATTCCTTTTGGGTGAGAACTCTTTCTTTCACCCACAATAGTAACAGAGCAAAGACAGTAATCAATCAATGTCCCTTTAAAGCACACTGGAGATGATTGTTGACATTGGTGTTTGTCAAGTTGGCACAAGCTATGGATATCTGGGAAGAAGAAATCTCATTGAGAAATGCTTCCATCATATTGGCCCGTGGCTACATCTATGGGATGCTTTCTTTGATAATAATTTATGTAAGAGACCCAGCACTTTGTGGGCAGTGCCACTCTTGTGTAGGTGTTCCTGGATGTATATAGGACAGCAGGAGAAACAAGCCACTAGGTGAAAGTCAGCAAGAAATCGTTCATTGCCTCTATTTCAGTTACAGCCTCTGTCTCCAGGTTTCTGCCTTCATTTCCCTTAATGATGAACTGTGACTTGTACATGTAAGTCAAGCAACACTTTCCTCCACCATTTCCTTTTTTTCATCATCTTTGAACAACAGAAAGCAATCTAGGACACAAAGCAGGGAAATCTAAGCTGTAGACCTCTTGTGGTACCTTATGGAGTTCTTAGATTTTAATTTATTATAAGCCAGTGGTTTATTAATATATTTTTTTAAGTGAGACACGCAAGCACAGGGAAAATTTGAGTAACGTGGTGCAGTGCTTGTTTTGTGTTATGCTCATTACTTCCTCCTTCAAAAGATGCACTTTGCAACCTAGTTCCTTTACCTGAAGGTAATATGCACATACACCGCTCTCCAAATATTGCTCATGTCTCCACACCCACATCACACTACATTTACCTCCTTCCATGAAGTATAAATTTCACTATTACCTGTATTAGTCACATTTAGAGAGTTTCTAATAGTGTATTCCCAGTCTATTAGCGTACAAGTAATGAAAGAGGCAATAGGGACTAAAGTGGCTTTTGTTATAAGAACAGTAATGGAAAGAGTTCCCTTCAGTGAAACTTTTAGAGAGAATACTGAACATCTTATGCCTATATATAATTAAATGTGCATATTATTTAGATCAATATGTTCTGGAAAGGGACATAAGAAGTAGGAAAAATAATGTAAGACCTAACCCTCTATCAATCAAAATAGAGAACCGCACAAGCTATGTCTCTCATTTTTCTTCTCTGTTTCCTTTAGACACCAAAAAAAAAAAAAAAACCATTGGCCGATGGAAGCAGAGGCAGACACCCACAGCTAAACACTGAAATGAACTCTGGAACCCAGTGACAGAGAAGGAGGAGCGATGAGCAAAGGTGTCAAGACCATTCTGGTGAAACCCATAAAATCAGCTGACTTGACAAGGGGGCACTCTTGGACCCCAGACTGATTGCTGAGAGATCAGCAGGGGATGGATCCAGACCCCTGAATGTAGTGTCAGTAAGAAGGCCTTGGCAATCTCTGGGGCCTTGGGTAGTAGATCAGTGTTTACCATGGCTTACAAATGAACTTAGGGAGCCCATTCCACATGGAGGGAACCTCTCTCAGCCTGGACACATGGGAGAGGGCCTAGACCCTGCCCCAGATGAAATGACAGATTCTGGAGACCCCCCATTGAGGGCCTCCCCCTCCCTAAGGAATGGTGTGGGGATTGGGTAGGAGGCTTAGGGTACTAGTGGAGGGGCAAGGGAGGAAGGGTGGGAGAGGGAGTTGGGATTGACATGTGAAGCAAGTATGGTTCTAATTTAAATTAAAAAATATAATGGAAAAAATATTTGAAAACACCTGTTACAAGTTAATTGCCATTTTTTTCAATGACCAATAATACATATACCAGTTGGGACCTAAGTATGTTTCATGTATATGAGCCCTACTTAACCAAAGTTATTAGTGTATGGGAATTAAAAGATTTTACCCTAAACAGAAGTTGAAATGAACTCTGATTCTATCAAAATCATAACAAAATTGACAGCCACTATGAAATTCTAAAATTTAAACTTAGCCTTTTAATAGACTTTACTGGCAATTGATTAATATTCCAAGAAAGTGTAATTAGTTAAAAGATAACCCTTTTAAAAATCTTTTTGTTTTGATACAATGTATCATGTAGCCCAGGGTGGTCTGAGACTCACTCTAAAGCCAATGTTTGCCTGTGAATTCCTCGAATTCCCAAACCCACCTATCTCCACCTTTCACAGAGAGCAACTAGAAGCATGCAGTTCTATATCAGGATAAAGCATTAAAAATATAAGTCATGACTAACTACTAGCGTTTTGACTATAGTCAATATATTAACACATAAACACTTAAAGATTTACTTTTAAAAGCCTAATATACATTTATATATAGTCTGTATGTAAATTATAGATGTCATTTATAAATTACAAACATTGTTTTTTCATCAAAAAATGTGATGTACTTGGACATGACATAAGCAAAGATTTTCATCTCCATATTTATAATTCATGTTATTTGACAATATGGAGATTTTACTCATATTCAGAAATGTTCCTGCAACTGCATGAGCAAGTGAAAATCATAGAAAGAATAATTTTTCTGATGACATTTTTATTGTATTTAATCAAAGGCTTACTTATAGGACACTAAATTACATGCAAGTCTATTTCCTATCATGAATGTAAATACATACTGAGTATGATGATCCAAAATACATAAAGATTCTAAATTTCATTATGTGAAACTTTGTCTTTATGTTAATAATTTTAAAATGTTAACACACTAGTGAGATAATAAAATATTTAACCTCATAATGTAATTTATGAGAAAATGTTGAACACCCCCATAACCATTGAAATAGCATGAACAGTCCATGTCAAAACTGACCAAACAAACATGGAATGAAACCAAGATAACATGCAAAGGAGTATTTACTTACACATTGTAAACTTGTTTATTTTTTATGTTTTACCATCTCTTTTAAATTTACAATTTCTTCTCAAACATCTGAGTCATAAAATTGTATTTTAACAATTTAATTTCTGTATAAATGTCAGGCATTAGTTATGTCTCTGTTTTGTAAGTTAACAACATCCTTTTATCTATTATATACAGCATAAAACATGTGTTTGCTGGGCTCCTGGATGTTCCTGTCTGTGGGGTTGGCATCTGCTGGAATCCCACTATGAACATGTTGGTAAGGAGTTACATCAAATACTGCCAAACTATTTAACTAAACTGGTAAATCAAATAATATCACAAGGTGTAAAGTAGCCTATGTGAACATGACAAATGAAATATTTATCTAAAGAATATAATGAGTTTAAATATTTATGCACATTGTTAGGAAGATTAAAAATTAGAAGTCATGCAAGGAAGAAATATTAAATATTCAAATACAGTATGATATATAAATTAACTTAAAATTTCACAGAATTTTAGAACTGAAGCCTATTACAATAGCCTTGTACTATACTGTCAATCAAATTTAACCAATATATATATTGTTCTGCCAAGATTGAATGAGACAATTGATTCATATAACTTTGCTTCTGACCTCCTCCACTCATGTACTAGATCTCAAACACACAAACACACACACCAGACTTATGTACAAGCAAGCAACATTAATCAGGTAATCATACTCAGTAGGTTGTGTCTCTGTATGTGTGCATTTACCAGCTTAAGAGTAGGGACCATGCATGTAAGTGCTTGCCTAGGTCACAGAGTTAGTTCAAAGATAGCCATCATCACTTAATCAAACAGCCCCCAAATCAAAAGTAAAAAGAAGCCTGTTGATGTTGCTCCATGGTGCAGTGCATTCCTGGTCTGAATAAGGTTCTAAGTTTACTCTCAGAAGCACAATAAAGAAACAAAGTAAACAAATAAAGGAAAAGAATCGAATGTAAGTAGCAGCAATGTTTACTTTGAGGTATTCCTTGAGTTGTGCTCCCTTACTATGTGCCATGTCCAGAACTCATGAGCTCAAGCAATTTTGAAGAATAAATATTGGAGGGCCCTTAGCGGAGAGCCAGCAATCTGGCCATTTGGCCTCCCATGGTCATGAGAGGGATGGCTGAGTTTGCAATATGGATGCCAGACAAGGCTCTTAGAGCCAAGAGGCTTAAGAGGCTTTGTAGTGCTGGAGAGAGCCCTTGTAAAGCCTAGTCAGTCAAGGTGCTCTGTTAGGGTCTTATCAAGCACATCGAGAGATATGACAGCGGATTATTCTTGCCTAGGACTCTTTCTGCACTTAAGCCTATCAGTCATACAGAGGCACTCATCCAAGCTGGTGAAACTACAGTTTGTCTCAGTCAAGAGTCACCTGAGCATCTCAGGACCCGAATTTTCCTTTCCATCCTGAGAAAAATCTCCTTCCCATTTTCCCATTTTCTCTTTAGGATAATAGGAATGAGGATCTCAGAGATTTTGCCTAAAGCAACCTATTCAAGGATGATATGGCTGCCATGCAAGTGCATAGGTGTTTTTCCATCACAGATGAGTGTAGTAAGAAGTAAGAGGGCTCACATCTCAAAGACAATTTTAGCAAATCATTAACAGATTAGCATAACACATCCAGGTATAATTGTGTTGTGTGTATAATCCAATGTACACAACATAAATAGTGACAACATCAAAGGGAAAAATGAGCTTCTTTCTCACTCTTTAGTACTGAGTTCACTCTAGAGGTTCAGATGGAAGATAGCATGGGTCAGTTAATGTTCCTTCTGAAATGTAACATGTGTCAACTAGGCTGCCTTGTTGTTAGGAGATAATGTGTACTGTAAGTTTAATGAAATTAATTCAGCATTTCGTGCTACTTAGGTAACATAGCAACCCTCTTGATGCACCAACAGAAAAGAAAGGGTGATCCTTTAAAATCTCCATTGGGAATATAAATGCCTGGAAATGTTGAAAAGTTGCCAGGTGAACTATAATATACTTGGATTAAAAAATTCTGAATTCTAAAAATTATCTGTCTGCATTCAGAGAAGTGTATGTATATTGTAATATATGGTAATATGTATATGTAATTACATGTATGAGGGAAATTTTGAAAATAGCTATTTCATTAAAAACGCAATTGTAATATGAATTGTTTCAAACCATTTCTGTAGAGATTGTAAATATTTATAAGGAAAACATAAAGGTAATCCTTCCATATGTTGTAGGCATGACAAAAAAACAAAAACAAAAACAAAATTGGTGTGATTCAGGTAAAAACCAAATAATATTCAAGATAGTTGATGATGATTTTTTAAAATACAATAAAACTAATAAATAAATTATGTGTGTTTAAATAAGGAGAACATTTCAAAACAAATCTAAGTGGCTAGAATGAGAAAATAAAGGTCCAGAATATATACACCACAATAATTCCTGTTTATGTTTTAAAGCTCAGATTTAAAGTTAAAGTTTACTTGCTTTGTTCTTTAGCTACTCTTTGCAGAACTGTTTGGTTATTTTGTGTACTTTTAATACTGTGATGTGCATTTGATGTATGCAGGCTCAAGTTTTGGCTTTCTTAAATAATATAGACTTCTACAATTACCTGAGAATTTATGATAAAGTTATATAATTAAAACAAAAGTGTAATGTTTGCTTAATAAATGGTCGTTTTTTGTGAAGTCTAAATTACCTTATATAATGGTCTTCTACATTTCCAGAAATGGTAGATAGCTTACAGAAAAGGAAAGTTTCACCCAGGGAAAGGAAGTATTAAGAAAACTAAAGGCTTTTTAAAGAGTACAGATACTGAGATAGCACCACCCATAAGGAAATAAAAAACAACCATGGATCTTTGCATGGCTTTGTCTTGCTGGTTGTGAGTCTTATCCTTCATAGACTACATAATTTCTATATCATTGTTTGTAAAGTCTTAGCTGTGGAAAGTATGTTTAGTGGTGCAAAGGATTGGGGTAAGTTCAAAGCCAAGGAACGATCCTCTTCAATAATTAAGTCCAGTATGGCTGGGAAAAGTAGACACTGAATTCTGGCACTGGGGTCTGATTGTCAGAGGACATTTCATCTTCTCTTGATGAGATTTTCTGAAAAACAATTTTAATTTTCAACTTCAGCCCCAAAGTGACAAATAGGAATCAAAACATTTTATATCTTGAGAAATATGGCCAGATATGGTAGGATTTGGGTTTGGATATTCATTTTTTTTAGGATTTTGTATAGACTGAGCATAGAACTTGAGGAACTTATGGCTGCAGTCAAACCGTGGTTCACAAGAAAAGAAAGCCAAGTGTTTGCAGACACCCATCCCTGTTTGTAGAGGGAAAAGCATGTGCTCTTTAGGCAGGCTTCTCTCACTGTGGGCAACAGCATACAGTGAGAGTCAGTCTATGTGAACCTATTCTTCCTTCTTGGACATAGTATTAGAGGGTAGTGTGACCTTTTAATTCTGAGGACAAGCAAGTACAAGGGCAATTTTCTTTCATTATAGACAAAAGTAATAGGAGAGTAGAGGTTCCAAACCTTAACATTAATGTCAGTATTGTGAACTAATGTATTTTTATTCCATACAAAGCAGAAAAAATATATATGTATTTGGAAGTCATATATACCAACTAGTTTACAGACTGTTTCACGTTGATGGTAAAAGGTGACTTTTTAAAACTTATCATTTTCAATAAAATGTCAAGAAGTACTTTAGTCTCCCCTTTGTTGACTTTTGTACCTGAATTCTCCAGGAGTCCTTCTTAAAGATTAAAGTCTGTGTAATCTGTACCATTATATAGAAAATAGAAATGCTTTTCATCACTGGTGGTTGTTTCTTTACAATGAAAGATCTAAATCATATTTATTCTAATTGAATAAAGTGTAACATCCATGAATGTATATACAATATTTCACAAGAGCAATTATATCACAGTGTGTATAAATTTTAAAAAAATAAAACCAAAGAACACAGAGATCAACCTACCTCTGCTACTGGAGTGCTGGGATTAAAGACGTGCCCAACCCCCATCTGGAGAGTAAAAGGATTTTAACCTGGTGAAAAAAAATGTATCTTTTAATTTTTACAATAATATCCTTAAATTACATACACTCCCTAAAGGGTAGTGGGAAGGCATTGATAAAACTGGGTTAAAAACACAAGTCATCATACCCAATCTAGTATCTTTCCTTTAAATGCTTCTTCTCTTTTAATCAATGGTGATTTCGTTCTCTGTAATAAAAAATAAAAGTGTACAGATAATATCTTTTAAATTGTAATGTGTTTGCTTTTGATTTTGGAAAACGAATAATTCATAATTCATGCCACCATTGTCTCTCAGGAAGAAATTTAAGAATATTTGATGGCCAAGAATTAGACCATTGATATACACAGTAATTGATTAAAATATTCAAGGTGGCTATCATTATGCATCATTCTGTACTTTTGAAATCCTATCAGCATAATCACAAAGATTTAATGTATTTAAAGCCTACAGTTTTATACATTTCAGTTTCAAATTTTCCATGTGATCTCCTGTCCTATGAAAGTACACCATTAATAATAACTGTGAAAGTTTTGCTTAGGAGTTTCTATTCTGAAGATGAAATGATGTAACATTGGAAAATTTCTTATTGTTTCAAATTATAGAATGTCATTTTAAAGTGTATTTCTAAATATTGGCTATATTAGTGTAATACACAAATACAAAAGGTTTTGTTTTTTTCTTTTATTCATGATAGATACTCATCATCATGTTAGTGGTATTATAATATCGATACTGTTTTCTACACAAACCTTAGGTTAAAACTCTTGTAATGTAAAGGTTATTTCTTGACGGATGCAGAGTGTAGTAGAAGTTTGCATCATAGAGTCTAGTCATAAACTTGATAATTCCAAAGCAATTCATTCACTGTCAACATGTTTACTGTCCTCAGAATATATTCCCAGGAGTGTTACAAGGGCACTAAGATTCAACACAGAGGGAAACACTGCTTCCCTTAGGAGTCCTCCAATCTGTTTAATAATTTATCATTTCACTTATGAAGTGCTAGTAAATCATATTTTTTGCTTTGGAAATGATTCTTGTTCATTAAAAATAATGCTCTTTGGGAGTAAAGAAATTCAGCATCCTAGAAGAAAAATCTTAAAGGATGCTAATTATAGTAATAACTATACTGAAATACCATCAAAAAATGAAATTGGTTTTCATCATCAGACATTTTCATCATTCTTTTATTGTGGTACTTTCATGTGGAAATAGAAAATACAAATATATGCTTTTCTTTGTTTCTCCTTTCCATGTGTAAGTATGCTCATATCTAGAACAATTAGAAGACAAACACATTAGAAAATATTTGAAATAAAGAAATTTAGAAATGGGAAAATTAAATTTATAAAACAAGAGAATTATTCCTATAGCAAAGTTGTCTATCTGTAGGTAGAGGTCCAAATAAAAATAATAGTTATGACTAATATTAGAACAAGAATTCATTGATGATTCATCTAAACTCCTGTTTTAAATTTCTGCCAGACATGTCATAGTGAATTTGACCTGACAGACACCATCACCTCACGTTTATCACAGATTAACAGATAGACAAGCATTAGTGCAGCAAATCCTGTTACCGAATTGGCAGTTGACAGAGAGCGGTATCAGAATGATGGCATACAGACCGGATCTGTCAGGAGGCAAAGTACAGCGTAATTTGATCCCACATCTCAGGAGAATCCAGAAAGTGTCCACCAGAGATTAAGTCTACCCATCTGCTCTCTGTCTAGGAATCAAGAGACTGCCCAAAATAATATTTCATATATATAACTTCAAATTTCTGAATTATACAACATTTACATCTAGTTATTTTGTGACCTGTACTTCTTCAATTCAAAATTGACCCATTCATTTGCTCTGAAGAGGCAGAATTAAAAATGTAAATTTTGGGTCTACTGAAATCACAAAGATGAATCTTGTAAGGCTTCATGCCCCTAATCTGCTTGACAGCAATACAGTTAGCCATTATGTCGATCAAGAAATACCCTGTTTCTAGAGTCAACATGAGAGAGTAAAATCACAAATAATACATATGATTTTAGAAAATATATGTAAAGTGTTGACATGACTAGAAGTTATGTTTTCAATTAAATAGAAAATGAACCAACTTGATATTCTGAAGTTTCATAAAAACATAAAAAATAGGTTAACATTTTTACTGTGTCCTCAAATTGCATCGCCTTTAATCTCATCATTTAATTTCAATTATATATTCTCTAATGAAGATGTTCAGTTCTTAATCTTTTTATAATGAATTTTGAGAATATTACTATCTATATACTTCTAACTGTACCAGATGATATGGGAAAATTATTTTCAGTCCTTTGATTATCCATTTCACATTTTCAAAGAGCACCTCAAGGAATATCACAAAGTCATATGGAGTGAATGCTGAAGCTAAGAAGAGTGTGTATTTATTTATACAGGCATCCATAATGTATGTATGGCTCTCATGTTTATTTCATTCGGTTGAAATTATACTTACAGTCTTCCAAATCTTAACATGGCTGTCTGTATTGTGAGCTCTTTAACCTTAAACAAATTTCCTTCTTGTATATATGTTAATACATATTTCATATTTATAAAATGCCATAGCAGAGAAATTTTATTTTATTAATAGAAGCATTTTAGATCAGTTTTATGTAAATTATTTCTTCAAAGAGTTTATTCATCATTATTTTCATATGAAAACTCTTAAGAGGAAATAAGTGTTACAATTTCAAAATATATACTTATCAGGTTGTATTTGTGTTTAGGAATATACACAATGTATATATGTTTACGGATAAACAATTAATAAAACAGAGGAAGATTCTCAAGGGAAGAATATGGGAGAATTTGAGATGGGAAAAAGGAAGGAGGGAATAACGTCGTTAAAGTATAATATCAAAAAATGATATAAACAATTTTTCCATTCAGGCATTCAGGCAGGTTTTCAATTCCTGCACTAGTAAGGCCAATATTAGAAGGACTGATTGCAAATTCGAGACTACTTACCTAGTGAGTTAGAGGTCAATCACGGCAGAAGCATCTTGGAAATACATTGTTGGTTGTTAACTAAACACACACAGATATGATTAGTACTTCTGAAAATTGTCAGAAGTTTGGATAACAAACATTAGTTACCAATAACTGTGTAAATTGGTTTGATATCTGATTCTTGAAATTATACTATGTGACAAGATGTTGGTATGTAATAGTTCGTCCTACTGATATTGAAACATTGACATTTTAAATTTAATTTTGCAATTAATCAAGTATATCCCAAGATTCAGTGAACTAATTCAAAGAACAATTATGCGAACTCATGAATTGAACAATTACATCTATGAGCAAAAATTAGATCAGGTGTGCAGTGATATATTATTTACTAATATATTTATTAAAGATTGCCTTGAGATTTGGGAAGCAAAGTCAACCACAAACCATAGAGGCCAGGCACACACCTTTCATCCCAGCAGCCAGCAGCTAGAGGTGGTAGTACACATATTTAATCCTTGGTCTCAGGATAAAGAGGTTGACAGATCTCTCTGAGTTCAAGGTCATCCAGAGATACACAAGTGTGAATCAGTCTAAAAAAAGAATTATAGCTCACATCTTTAATCCCAACATACGGGAAGTATATCAGACAGAAACAAGGTCTCAGAGGGTCTGTTGTTCGCCAGCCTCACTGAGGAGAGGTTACAGTCCAAGTCTTGGGTAGAGCTCCTGGAGACAGGATCAGTCCATTCATTTCAGTCTAAGGTAGAGATAGGAAGCTAGTGACTGGCTGCTTTGATTTTCTCATATTCAGCTTGAAGTTTGAACCCCAGTTTAAGTCTTTGGGCCATTTATTTTTCATGTTACACAGGGGTATCCTATTTCCAAGCCTTGCGTGGTTTCATGCTAAATTTATGCTTTTCCTAGGGAATTTGTTGATGTTACAAATTATTTCAAAGCATGTATTTATACATATTTTAAAACACATATATACATACACATACATCCAAATTTGCCAGAATTTGAATCTATATTCAAACTGTGAAATTTACAAATTTCACTCATCAGACAAGTTTTATAACATTTTATCTTTCTTGAGATCCTCAGTTTTTACATAAAAGTCAAAACCTTTATTAGATTAACTGATTGTTCAAAGATTAAATGTAGTAAAATTTACAATGACTTTTGTGCATTGAAGAATATGCATATTAAACCAGGTATTGATGGTGCATGCTTTTAGTCCCAGTACTCAGGAGGTAGAGTCAGGCAGATCTCTGTGAGTTTGAGGCCAACCTGGTCTACAGAGTGAGATCCAGGAAAACCAGGGCTACACAGAGAAACCCTGTCTCGAAACTCCCTCCCCCACCAAAATAGAATATTCATATCCTGAAAACATATGAACATATATATGTATATATATATATATGACTTTGACATACACAAAATTATGAGCATATTTGTGTATATGTATACACAGAAGAGAGAAAGGAGGATGATAAACAAGACATGATGGGAATACCAGTAAGCAACATTCCTCTTTGGCCTCTACATCAGCTCCTGCCATGTTTGAGTTCTTGTCATAACTTCCATCAGTAATGGACTATAAAAGGGACCTTTAACTGAATTAAAGTTCTTCCTCCACAGAAAGAAAATACTAAATGTATTGAGTTCAATAAAAATTTGCATTCATTCTGTTAAGTTGCATGTTCTGTAGTATTAGATTTTCAGATTTTATATTATTCTATATTTCCTATTGGTTGATTCTCCCATACTTTTATTTGCAGTGCAGTTAGCTTGTCTGCATTGGATAGTAAAATTTTATTCTCCATACAAGTGGTATCATGCCGTTACCCACTGAAACGAATATTAAATAAAACTTTTTTGTTTTAAAAGGAATACATGATCTATGGGGACTTGGGTAGTATTGAGTGCCCTTCCCACAATGAGGGATGTTCTTTCAGCCTGGACTTTTGTGGAAGGGCCTACTCTTTGTCTTGGGTGAAATGACAGACTCTGGAGATCCACCATAGAGAACCTCACACTCCCTGGGGGTCGGAGTGGGGATTGGGTGGGGGTTGGGGGATTTGGTGGGGAGCGAGGGGGAGGAAAGGAGGGAGAGGGAGCTGGGAATGACATGTGCATCAAGGTTGTAATAAAAAATGGGGGGGAAGAACACATAAAATCATAGGAGTGAGTTGAAACAAATCTAACAAGTTCAATGTTTTTTAAATTTAGATCTTACAATGAGTGTTGCTCATTGTTCTGATTTAGTTGTTTTGTTGGTAGGAAAAACTTAGAATACTTGACTATAACTTTTCTCTGTTCTATCTACATTGTATATTTTTCCTCACATAAATATCTGCCTTTCTAATGAATCACTTATTTAAATACTGATAATATATTTCTAATTTTAAATCAAACGCATCATTAATGTTAATAAATACACTACAGAGTTAACATATTGCATCTTGCATTGCTTCATATTTTAATATAGGCATTTACTTATAAATGTCATGCATAATATAAAATATAAAATAAATGTATAGCATGAAATTAATATGCATGAGACTGAGATTCTTCTTATGTACATATTAACATTTATGAGAATGGAAAATTATATATTTTAGAGTGGGGATAAATGTCAGAGCAATATTATTACACCCACTTTCCAAATGAACAGGAAAAAGATGAAGAGAAAAGATTATTAGTTAAGAGTGATGGAGAGAGGACAAAGAAGTTAAGAGCATATACCATTTTTTTGAGATGACTTGAGTTTGAATTTCAGAATCCATGGAGAGTGGTTAACAATCAGCTATAACTACAACTCCAGGGGTATCTGACATCCCCAGTGTCTTGGGACTCCTATACTCACAAGCACATACTTTCATATAATCATACCTATGTAATTAAATTTTTAAATTTAAATAAATAATATGAATGAACAAAATCAGGTCTAAAGTCTGTTCTTGTTTCTATTTCATCGACAACTTTTTATCAGTTTGCACAAACTCAAGCACTAAAATTAAATCAACGTTGAAGATTTTGCTTGAAAGCAGAAAACAGACATCTTGATTAGATGTTCCAGGCTGTCTGCAAATATTTTTATTTGTCCTCATATTCCCTATGTCCACTTATTTGAGTTTTGTCTTCCCTTTCCTGGACTGTGGTTGTTGTCTGTCAATTACTTCCTTAGAAATCTAGAATGAAATAATGAGTAAATACTGGGAATCATGAAACAATGACATAAACTGTGTGAAGCAGGGCTTGCTGCTACAAATCCCTTAGCCTTCCACACAAGGTATTTGTAGCACCCTAAAGAACAATTAATTACAGCCTACCAACTCTACACATATGAGTCAACAGACCACAGCAGCAATCATTCTTTGAATGTTCCTGCTTGATTTCCTCTTCACACTTTGCTTCTTTCTTCAGCTCAAACTCTGAATGGTATGAGGACAGTCAGGGATGTGGTGAGGTTTGTGTCAGTTCTGCACAGATATGTTAAACTTCCATTTATTGGGACTTTGATTATATAGCCTCTGACTAATTGCTACAGGCTGTGTATTGAGTGTTCCAAATGAAGCATGCATTACAAGTTCGGTGTAATCCATACAATGTGAAGCCTAAATGAATACACTTACTTCACTGGGAGCATGCCTGGAAAACATAGTGCATTGAGTTACATATGCTACACATACAACTTTAAAACATAGATTTATCCACACTGCTTCTTTACTTCATTCAAGACATCTAGATAGATTAAGTAGGTGTATTAGCTGGATACCTTTGAAACATATCAAGAATACCAAACAGTTTTTATAAGAATGGAAAAGAAATACATAGAGACAAGCAGCATCACAGAGGCACAGCTTTGCTTACAAATTTTCCTTTATAACCACAGATATATTAAAGGTAAATTTAATCTTACAAAAGTAACATCAAATTTTCTTATTGTCATGCTAAAACTATGAATGGTGAAGAAAACATTTTCCGTTTTCAGCAATAAAATTCTTTTTGATATCAAAAATAGATTCACATAAAATTTATTTATATGAAAGATGAAATAATATACTTTACATTTCCAAAGTGTTAAAATAACTTAGGCTATGCTTAGAGAGAAAATATAAAAGTAAAAAAAATAAATAATAATGAAGATTTAATGCAAATATTTTGTTAACTATCTTTTTATTATGAAAAGTGCATTTTTATTGATTTCAATCTTCCATAGTCCTCAACTTCTATACTTTACCTATATTTCAGGGTTAAGATCAGTTTTCCTATTATACCATATTTTGATTACTGCATTAAGCAATATGTTCTATATAATCTGGTTGCTAAACGAATAATTTGATAAGTGAAATATTTGAAAATAATAAGCAATTAAGATATAATTAGACAGTGGGAGGTAGGGGGTACTGGGAGCTGAGAAGAAAAGAGGGGGAGAAGAGGAGGAGAGAATAGGTCATGAGGGAATAGGAAGGTTGAGTGGGGGGTAGGACAGGGGGAGAACAGGATGAGAAATACCATAATAGAGGGAGTCATAGGTTTGAAGAGAGATCTGGCACCAGTGAGACCTCTAGCGATCTAGAAGGATGACACCAACTGGCAAGCTAAGCAATAGTGGAGAGACTACCTTAAATGCCCGTTCCTGATAATGAACTTCACGACTACCATACATGCCATCGTAGAACCTTCATCCAGTGACTGATGGAAGCAGAGGTAAACACCCACAGCTAATCACTTAACTGAACCCATGGAACACAGTGACAGAGAGAGAGGAGTGATGAGCAAATTGGCAAAGAATGGGCTGGAGAAACTAGCAAAGACAACTGATCTGAACAAGACAACAGACTGACAGCTGGGAGGCCAGCATGGGACTGATCCAGACCCCCTGAATGTGAGAGTCAGTGAGGAGGCCTGGGTAACTTATGGGACCCTGGGCAGTAGATCAGTATTTATCCCTGGCATACAAATGGACTTAGTGTGTCCATAACACAAAGAAGGATGGTGTCTCAGCCTGGATTCTTAGGGGAGTCCTGGACTCTGCCCTGAGCGAAATGTCAGAATCTGTATATCCCCTATGTGGAAGGAAGTAGGGTTAGGGTGGGAGGCTGGGGGGGAGATGGTGGGGGAGTGTGGGAGGAGGGGAGGGAGAGGGAACTCTGAAGCAAGCTATTTAAAATTAAAGTAATAAAAAATGATCATTTCTGGGACCATATTTACTACAAAATATAATAATTTAAATTGAATGGTTACAGATATTTGAGGCTTTTTATATAAAAATTGGGGGTAGATGCTAGTGCCTGGAACACGTAAGGCAACAACTTTACCATGTCTTAAATCCCCAACCCACAAGCAATGGCTAATAATGACAGACTTGGCAAATAAATTACAATATATTTGGCTATTTTTTAATCAATTCAAATTCCTATCATTATTTGTTATCATATTCCATCTACTAATTTAGCTTCTGAACATAGAACAATTAAATTCACCATTTAGTAGGACAGATTTATAGACAACAAAAATAACACCTAAAGAATGAATAGCAACAACAACAAAACACACACATACTTGTCAGACAATGGGTAATATAGAGAAGAAAACAGATTTACTGTCATTGGGGAGGGGAGAGATGTGGGTACATGGGTTGATATTTGTAAATATCTGACTTAAATGATAAAAATATGCAAACAATCAGGAAATCAGTTTGATATGGAAACCATTCATTGATGAGTCAGAAATATTCACACAATTGTCATGGTCAACATGGACAGTTCAACCACCAAGTGGGAAAGACAAATGTGGAATGGAGAAATTTCAGATGGGAAGGACAAATGTGCTGGTTACACAGCCATGCATGATCCAAAATAAGCATAGTGGAATTTCCCAGAAAAGACCCCGATGAAGTCCCAACGGTCAGAATTATAATTAAGTTCATCACCATCACATTATATCTGGCATACTATTCATATGTAATATTATAAAGATGTTATTCGCAAGCCTTACTAAAGGTCAGTCACCTATGAACAAAAAATATATACCCTGTTAGCATGTTAACAAATTTTAACATACGTCCATTTTCAACTTAGTAAAACCAACATTACATGACAAATACTGATCAGTTGAGCCAGTAAGATTTCAAGACTGCTAAATTTTTGTCAGTGGTCCTACAAGTTATTATTTATCAGATCTTCTACTGTCAGTTTCTGTCATTTTATGTTATATCAAAATCGTTTTGAAAGATAGATAATAAAGAGGTAAAATTATTATGAAAATAATTATATGTATATAATTTGAAGCACAAATCTTCATAAAATGATTTTAAGGCAAAATTTTATATATAACTGTTCTATCAATTATTTGATGTACTTCTGCAAATAGAATTTCAACATAAGCAAGTTAAGGTGTGTATTAGTAATAACAACATTAAGAATGAAAAATTATAATTTTTTACGTTGTTACAATTTGTGAGTTAATTAAAGATGCCTGTTGATAAATAAATGATGTGGAATAGAAGGGATCCAACACTTAGGCAGGAAGGTAAAGAATGACCAGTTAAAAGAACTTGTTTATTTGTTTGGATTATATAAAAAAAGTACATCTCTGGAAATCAGGAATGAATATCCCAAAGTTAGGGGAAAGTATACCCTACTATTCTGCAAACTTAATGTATAGAAAAAATTTTACTACGGAAAAGCAAAGAGTAGTGTTAAAATTATGTTTAGAAGGAGGGGCAGGGCCGGGCGGTGGTGGCGGCGCATGCCTGCCTTTAATCCCAGCACTCGGGAGGCAGAGGCAGGCGGATCTCTGTGAGTCCGAGGCCGGGCTGGACTGACAGCCTCTAAAACAATACAGAGAAACCCTGTCTCGTAAAACAAACAAACAAAAAAAAAAAAAAAAAAAAAAAGAAGGAGGGGCAGGAAAAGCTGCTGAGATCTTGAAGATGGTAACTAAAATAAGCTAATTAAGGCACTGTGTTCTTTGAATGCAGGAAGATGATAAATCCCACTGAGGAAAAAATAGAAGCATGGAAAGTAGGTCAATGGCAGATTTCCATCTGTCTTGTCCAAAATGAATTTAGTTAATTACACACTTTCTTCTTAGTTTCATTTTTTGTCTATTTTTCACAATTTTCCCTGCGTGGTCTTCAAAATATCCTTCTCTTCTTTTACCAAATTCTTTGAACATCTTGGTAGGCACAAAAAATCTATGCATAAAAATAAACAAATAAAACAAAATACTATTTGCAGTAACTTACTCTTTAAAACTTCTATTCTACCTTCAGGAAATGAGAAGTTTGTAAGTTCTTGTCAGAAAGAAATGATGGACATTTGAGGAGATAAATATTTTGAGAGTATTTTTTAAAAAAATGACACAATATATCAAATGTTACATATGTCTTACTGACAGGCAACTTTTGTTTCTAACTATTAAAAGTATTACTACCACAGGTTTTTTTTTTCTGATCCAGTTCCTGTCACAGAGAAATATCTAACAAAATTAGGTAAATATGACATATGTTTTGTGTTTACACTTCTTTTTTATCACCTCCCACATTTTATTAGCTAAAGTAAAAAGAATACATACCAGGTGTCAGATGTTTTATTCATGGGTTTTAAGAAAATAACTGCAAAGTTTAAAGAAAATTGCAATAAAAGAATGTGCTCAGGGGTTCAGTTGATGACCTAAATATAAAATTGAGATAGCTATGTGGAGAACCGTTTGAACAGTAGAAACTAGGGTCATAGCAAATTCGAGAGGAAACATGATCATTGACAATTTCAAACTTCATTCAACTGTCTAACTGGCATATGGTCAAATCATGGGTGACACCATGTAACACATCACATTGCTTTGATACAAGCCATAGGTAGATGTATTTAGGGAATCAATTGCCTGGAACTTCCTTGCAGAAACCTAGGAAAATGTTTGACAGTTAGCAAGAGTCCCCAAATCACAAACTTTCACTATGAACCCATGACTACAGATATATTAGTATTTTTTATAAGAGAAAGTTGTGCCAAGAAATAGTGAAAGGAAAGTAGCAAAAAGCTTAGAGAAAGAGAGAAGACTTATTGTCAAATTTGCTTTTGTTTTCTTATATTAAAATGAGATTTTGAGCCGGGCGTTGGTGGCGCACGCCTTTAATCCCAGCACTGGGGAGGCAGAGCCAGGCAGATCTCTGTGGATTCGAGGCCAGCCTGGTCTGCAGAGCGAATTCCAGGACAGCCTCCAAAACAACACAGAGAAGCCTTGTCTCGAAAAACCAAAAAAAAAATAATAATAAAATGAGGTTTTAAAATTAGTAACTACAATCATATTTGTTGTTCATTACATTTATAAAATTCCATTTCTAAAGAGTTATTTCTTGTCTGAATGCAAATGTTAATATTCTTTCAAGACTTTCATTGGGGTTAAAATTTTCCTGAAAACATGCTCATGACAAGAATTTATCAAGAAAAGTAAATTGCTAAAATAATAAGAAAACAGGATGCTTATGTCACGATGATGCTTATGCTGTACTCAAAGTTTTAAAAAGTCAAAACAACAGGTTTGTCTTAGCACATACAGGCTTTCAAGAAAAGAGATGCAGAAAAAACAAAAACAAAAGCCTCAAGAATTATATTCCTGATCTGGTGGAAACAAAAATACCTGTGGACCAACTCCAGGTATTTACTGGTTAGGCTGTGAGTACATACCCATTCTCCAGGGTTTTTAGTTGTTTATAGTAGAAAATACAGAGGCCTGAATGCAGTGCACATTTGTTGATGTTTGGGTTACAAAATATTCACACTTAGTCTAGGCCCCCCCTCCCCTGCCAGCAAACAACATGACAGATTTATTTTCAAACTGGGTGTTAGTAGTCATTTATTCTCAATTTACATGACTTTCAAATCTTTGACTTACTAACTTTGTTCCATCTACCCTTAAAATATAGGTCGTGTGTTTATATGGTGTGTGTGTGTGTGTGTGTGTGTGTGTGTGTGTGTAAGACTGCAGGATATTCCAGCAGAAAAATAGTAATTCGTTCAATAAAGCACTGAGAAGAATAATTTAGGACTGAATAGAAAATTAAGTTCTCCTTAAAATTATTAATTCAAAAGTGAAGCTGTGTGTCAGTGTCAAGTAAAGGTGCATGCCACCGAGGCTGATGACCTTGTTGGAATGTGGAGGTCTACATGGCAGAGAATAATTACTCCTGCAAGTTGTCTTCTGATTCCCCCCCCCAAACACAATCAATTAGTAAACAAGTACAAAATTATAGTTTTAAAAGTAAAACTATTTATTTTGAACCTAAGTAAGTCTGAGCCTCAGCCAAATCTGCGAGGCACTTCACATGATACTGCTACATTATAACTGCAATTTCAGTGTGCTTGACTCTCTCTATTTTTTTGACCAGTATCAAACACCTGTGACTCATTCTTAGAAACTTTCCAAACATGTTTATATTTTTATCTATGTAATTTACTTTTTATTAATTGCATAACCTAGAATTCACACCTTCTGCTTGTTTTCCCCTCCAGGCTTATACTTTTCCAGATAGTGCTTGCTAATGCAATCCAATACCTCTCCCAAGCACAGTCTGGAGCTTTGTGAAGTTGCTCTGCTTTGAAATAGTTCAGCTATTAATTTTGTATTTACTCATTTAATAAGAGGACTTTATGACTTAATTTGTTCCAAATGGATTCTTGATTCATTTTAAAGTGTTTTGAAAGGGGACTGGTAATGTGTGATCTATTTCCCTATCATTTCTCAGAAGCTGTGAAGCAAATGAGTTTCAATACTATGAAATTATGAGTCATAGCTGTTGCCTTTATAGCAGATGGAGTTAAACTGGACAGGGGTTAGTCATAGATTTTCACATATTAAAACTCATTTTATAACACAAACCTCCAGTTTGAGCTTTTTGCCTGATCATATTGAAAACTAAAAGCATTAAGTTCTATCTTTAAAATCTTCCAAAATTTACATGTTGTAATATTTTCCAAACTGTGTAAAAATTTCAGTTACTTAATTTTCCACTTTATTCCACTAATAGAAAGGTGATAGCAAAACTATTGAAAACTTAATATGGAGGTTTTATCAATTGATTGATATAGAAGAATTTTGTTTATTTTAAAATTGCAATGTCATTTATGCAGTTTTTTTACCTAAAAAAACTTTAGCTTAAAAAATTGTAATGTCTCTTCATTCAACTATCTCTTACTCATGGCCTATTTTTCATCATACTTTCATCACATATTGGAGGTATATCTGTATTGTATAAAACAATCCCAACAATCCTATTCCTATCTTAAAGGAAATTACAAACTTTAAAAATAGATATTAGTTAAAAATACACTGATATAATCACTGGTATACATGTAAACAATGAGATGAATATAGTTATGCAATTAATGTTCAAATAGTTCAAGTGTGAATAAAAAGATATATGCTGTTTATTGTGCACACCTGTGAGTTGAAACATTAGAGGGAGTATGATTAATACTTAATTGTGTAAGGAATCTGTTTAATTACAAGTCACTGAAATAAAAAGCTCTCCAAGAAAAACTAATTTAGGAGGCGTGGCTCAGTTCATAATTTGGAATTTGATATAATGGTGCTTTTGTAATTATACTCCAAATGCATTTATAAAAGTCTCCCATCTGTAAAGTAGTGGAGTAAGTGATAGAGTTTATTGAAAAGTAAAATGAAGGAGTACTTGACACGTGGAACATATCAGCAGAACAAAAGGGAAAACATGGCAAGAGTTCTCATTAAATGGCCAGTATAAAAATAATCCCACTGGCATTTGTGTATAATTCTTAGTCAATGATACTTTTGCAGTCTAAAGTAAAGAAACAGTTTTATTGATCCAAAACTTTCTGTAAGAATGTGCTTTCCACCAGGCTGTGGCGGCACATGCATTTAATCCCAGCAGTTGGAAGACAGAGCAGGCAGATCTCTGTGAGTTCTAGGCCAGCCTGAACATGAAGCAAGTTCAAGGAGAGCTAGGGCAGTTATACAGAGAAACCCTGTCTCAAAACACACACACACACACACACACACACACACACACACACACACACACACACACATAAAATAGAAAAATAAAAAGGAAGTTCTTGGGCTAATTTGGGTTATATTCTTTCATTTAATGCAAATGCAAGGAACAATTCCTTGGAATCACATCAAACTATTCTCATCTGTCTATGAAATATGATGCCTGAAAAGGTTTAAGAGAAAGCTAAAAAATGCCAATTGAACATTTTTTTGTTCTTTAGTAGAATTTTCAGCTTTTACAGGTCTTCATTTGTTATAAGGGCTTTCACTTAACTGTGAAACATATTACGAATTACTTCAATATGTAGCATGCTGGGAAATACCATATATGAAGCAAAGTGACTTTTTACTTATTAAATCTTAGATCATTTCCCACACAATGAGTTTGTATGAGTCAATTTCTACTAAAGCACCACATGTTGTATCTGAATATCTTAAATTGAATTTGTGGTTCCCTTGAGACAAGTGGTCAAACTTGTAGATCTGGGCTTCAGAAGAAATATCAAAACAAAGATACTAGTGCAAATTAGCAGAGCAGGATTTGTTATCAAAGAGATGTCACATAGGAGGACTCCAAAATAAAAGAAGACTGAGCAGAAATTTCTTCTCTATGAGTAGGAGCCCATCTCACATGGAGGGATACTCTCTTAACCTAGGTACACCGATGAGTGCCTAGACTCTGCCCCAAATGACTTAACAGATTTTGATGATCCCTCATGGAAGGCTTGCCCTCCCTGGGGAGTGGATGGGGGATGAGTTGGGGGTGTTGATGGTGAGCATGGGAGGATGGGAGGGAGAGGGAACTGGTATTGATATGAAAAATAAGATCATTTTTATTTAAATCAAATTTGTATTAAAAAATTTCTTCTCTATTTTTTCATTCCATTATCTTAAAATGTTATCTAAAGATGTAACTAAAGACACTGAGATTGGGTACCAGAGAATGAAGCTAGGAAAGTGACTTGGTGGGCAAAAGACTGCCACAGATGGAAATACTTGAGTTAGTATTATCAGGACCCATGCAAAGAAAACATGTTAGTGTAGATCTCTTATCCTAGCAATACACTGGCAGGATGGGAGGGAGTGCCAGGACAGTGTCTGGAAGCTTGCAAAACAGCTCATGTAGGCAACAGGGAAAGGAAATCCTGTCAAAAACCGGATTTTGAAAAGTAAGGGCACCACATGAGATGGTCCTGTGACCTCCACATGTGTTCCATGGCAAACAGGCACTTAGATTTTTACACATACACACACACACACACACACACACACACACACACCTAACAAAAAGAGTGGAAAAACTACTGAGTTTGTAAGAGAATATATGAAAGAAGAGGAAATGAAAAGAAAAGGAGAGAGAGTTATATTGGGGGACTAGAAGGAGAAAAAGGAAGGCATAAATGTAATTGTATTATAATCTGCAAGATAAAAAAAATGATGTCTGTACCATGTTTTTCAATAGGACATGGAAGTCAGGAAGACTGCAGAGAAATCATCAGGTATGGTAAACAAATCCCTGGGAATATATAAAGAAATACATTAATGGTTTTAAAGAGACTTTCCAAACTTCAAGATGTTCAAGGCCCAAAGAGTTGAGAGTTATTTTTACTTTCACAGAAAAGGGATGATAGCCTTACTAATATGCATGCAGTTAAACAATAATGGAGGATATTTTAGTATAGAAAAAGCAATGAATACAAATCATGGCACAGAGTGAAAGATATAGGAGACTGAATATTGAATTATTCCATTTCTATAAATAGGCAAGATTAAGCTGTAATCAGTAGTTACCTGAAGCCAGGCATACAGATGACTGTAAGGAAATAATAGAAATTTTCTAAGGTGGTAAAATGCCCTATTTATTGTTATAATCACATAGGTACTTTGTGGAGGGCAATCCTCATTTTAATGCATATAAACTAACACTAAAAACTGTTTTTAAAGGCACGTATTTATTGACTTCAGAGTGATAGTCCAACTTACTGATAGCACATGTCTCTTGGGTACACTTTAATCTAAATCTCCACCCTAAAATATATCAGACATTACATTATGAAAAACTAGTAAGAGAATTAAAGAGACATGCTTACATATTTTACATTGGATAATAATGCACAAACTATTTTAGTCCTCATTGATTATAGACTTAAGTCTAAATAATTATTAATCTTGAATTAGTTCTAAAATATGTTAACATACTCTATAATAAGACACAGATACATTGTTGTTACGCATTAAAAATAGACATCACAAATATGGATACTTAAGATTAAAACATGCAACAAAGAGGAAGATTTGGGTTCAAGTGTTGAGATAGAGGAGAATTAGTTAGGTTCTCAATGTTTTCTGTAAATGAAGAAACAGTTGGTGAGGTAACAAAATTGTTCTCATATAGAGTGGGCCTTTGGTAAGGAAAACAAAATTGGAATATGTGTTGAGACGACTAGGAAAGAATGAACACAGCAGGTATAGGAGTACAATCATATAGTTCTAGAATTTGGGAAGGTTCTTTCCCTCCTATTGTACTTAGAACTTCTTCAGTGATGAGACCTAAAGCTACACTCAGTATGGGGAGATGTTTAAACGGGAGTTCTTTTGAAGGAATAGAAAGTAACTCTGACTTTGAGAGGGAAATGAACACTGCTGATATCAGTATCTACATCAGATATCAGATATGGGGAAAGAGGTTTGATGAACTGGGGAAGGGTGATGATAGAGGTTCAGGTCACATTGCCCAAAAGAGGCAAAGAAGCAACTCTAAGGATTCTGAAGCAAGAAATGAAACAGACTGGGAATAGAACATGAATCTGTAATATCAAAGAGAGAGAGAGACAGACAGACAGACAGACAGACAGACAGACAGGCATAGGAGACAGAGAGACAGAGAGAGAGAGAAATATACTGAGAGATCTAGCTTTTCCAACAGATGAGAGCAAACCTGAACCCCTGAATTTTTTATTTAATTACAAAGAAAGTGAACAGAAGTGATTTACTTACAAACATGGAAGAAACAGATAAGAAACATGATAAGAAATAGTACTCACCTAGAAAATTAAGGAATGGTATATGAGACCAAAGGTACAGGGAGAGACAGAAAAACCAAACACAAATAAATTCATTATTTTCTTTTCCAGAATACCTTATATTGTCTCTTACAGTTTTCTTAAAGATTCTAACTACCCCTTTTTTTCTGTCAATCTTTTCTACACTGCAAGAAAAGTAGTTCTGCTCCTGATTAGCTTATTAGTTCATTGTTGTAGCAATAGCTTAGATTTGCTGACTAAAGCTCTATTGTAGTTTCATATCTCAGGGAAAATTCCTACCATGTTTGTCACAAGAAAAGCTTAGTTATATTTAAAAGTGAAGATAACAAACATATTTTTATTACTGACTCACCTTGGAGAGTTACCTCTCATGAAGACTGAGATTCAGTTTAACATGGAACAAAAATAAGTAAGGTTAAACCTAATAAATATTTTAGAAGGCTCAGGAGAACATATTTTCTATTTTAAGTATTGTACAATCCCTAGCATAATGATATAAATGTGAAAGTATACTTCAGATAGTTTTCATTTGCAATGTCTCAAATGTGATACCTTATTGACTCCTACAATACCTTAAGGAAATGTACAAAGTACATTTATATGTTTATGAAGCACAAATAAATAGGTGCAAACTGTGAAATAACTGGACTTATGAGGCAGTCTGGTTAATACACACTGCAGTGATTTCAAAACCTCTATGGCAAAATGCAGCCCTAAGCAAAAATAGTAATGAAGACAGGACAGTCTTATTTCTGAAAGTGATCCATCCAGGCTATTTTCTGAAAATCAGAAGAATTCTAAAGACAGAGTAAGAGAAAATTGAGAAGAATTTCTAGGCTAGGAACTAGTCCTTTGTGATCAGACGGTATGATGCTGAACTAAACACCAAACATATATATTCACAGATTCCCAGGAGTATCAAGTGGGCTGGGCAACAGTTGAAACAAAGGCTGTTACTGTTAGTGGCACACTGGAAAGCATGAAGACTATTGGATAAGCAACAGCTATTTTTCTGAGTTAGTTCTTGATATATGAGGGAATAAATACTCTCAGATAATGTCACTGTTTCAGAGGCTGAAAACAATATACTCAGATGAAAGTTCTATGCATATAAAGTTGGATAAATATCAAAAGTTTAAAATATAATTTATGTGAATGAAAAAAATGACTGCAGAAGCTTGGAATAGATCGACCTCAAGATACAATTATACCAAGTTTGGGCATTATCCCAAAGGACTCTATATTCTGCTACAGTGATATTTGCTGCTCTATTTATAATAGTGAGAAATTGAACACAGAATAGATGTCATTCAAACTTTGTGTTGCTGTGAAATAGCAACTCTTGACCAGGGGCATCAAGAAGGTAATGAATTTTCGAATTCTTGGGGCCACAGAACACAGATCACATATTCTTTATGTATCTGGCTTTCAGGCATTTTTATTTTCTTTTGAAAATAAATTAACCTCAAAGTATTCCATGCAATAAAAGCATGCCAAAATCTTTTTACAAGGCTTCAATAACCTTGATGCCCAAGCCACATAAAGACACATTTAAAAAAGAGAACCTCAGACCAATATCTCTCATGAACATTGATACAAAAATATTCAATAAAATTCTGGCAAATTGGATCCAAAAACACATCAAAACAATCATCCACCATGATCAAGTAGGTTTCATCCCAGGAATGGAGGGATGGTTCAACATACGAAAATACATCAATGTAATCCACCATATAAACAAGCTGAGAAACAAAAATCACATTATCATCTCACTAGATGCTGAGAAAGTCTTTGATAAAATCCAACACCCCTTCATGATAAAGGTCCTGGAGAGATCAGTGATAACAGGAACATACCTGAACACAATAAAATCTATTTACAGTAAACCAACAGCCAATATCAAACTAAATGGAGAGAAACTCAACATGATTCCTGTAAACTCAGGAACAAGACAAGGCTGTCCACTCATTCCATGCCTCTTCAATATTGTACTTGAAGTTCTAGCTAGAGCAATAAGACAACAAAAGGAGATCAAAGGGATACAAATTGGAAAGGAAGAAGTCAAACTTTCATTATTTGATAGATTACATATGTGACACAAAAAAACTCTACCAAGGAACTCCTGTAGCTGATAAATACATTCAGCAATGTGGCAGGATACAAGATCAACTCAAGAAAGTCAGTAGCCCTACTATATACAGATGATAAAAGGGCTGAGAAAGAAATCAGAAAAAATAATCCTTTACAATTGCCACAAACAACATAAAAATACTTTGGATAACACTAACCAAACAAGTGAAAGACATGTATTGCAAGTACATTGAGACTTTAAAGAATGAAATTAAAGAAGACAGGAGAAAATGGAAAGATCTCCCATGCTCTTGGATAAGTAGAATCCACGTGGTAAAAATGGAAATCTTGCCAAAAGTAATCTACAGATTCAATGCAAGCCCCAGTTAAATCCCAGCACAATTCTTCACAGACCTTTAAAGAACAATAATCAACTTTATGTGGAAAAACAGAAGATACAGGATAGTCAAAACACCCTATTCAAAAAAGCAGCATCTGAAAGTATCACCATCCCTGATTTAAAGCTCTTTTATAGAGCTACAGTCCTGAAAATAGCTTGGTAGACCAATAGAATCTAATTGAACACCCTGATATTAACCCATACATGTATGAACATCTGATCTTCCACAAAGAAGCTAAATATATACAGTGAAAAAAAGAAAGCATCTTCAACAAATGGTGCTGGCAGAGCTGGATACTGGCATATAGAAGAATGTGGATAGATCCATGTCTATCCCCATGCACAAAACTCAAATACCTCAACATAAATCTCTTAGAAGAGAAAGTGGGAGGTACCCTTGAATGAATTGGTACAGGAGACTGCTTCCTGATCATAATATCAGTAGCACAGACACTGAGGTCAACAATTAATACATGGGACATCCTGAAACTGAGAAGCTTCTGTAAGGCAAAGGACACAGTAAACAAGACAAAAAGGCAGCCCACAGAATGGGAAAAGATATCACTAACCCCACATCTCACAGAGGGCTGATCTCCAAAATTTATAAAGAACTCAAGAAGCAAGCCTCCAAAACACCAAAGAATCCAATTAAAATGTGGGCTACAGAACTAAATGGAGAATTCTCAGTAGAGGAATCTAAAATGGCTGAGAGGCACTTAAGACAGTGCTCAATATCACTAGCCATCAGCGAAATGCAAATCAAAACAACTCTGAGATACCATCTTACTCCTGTCAGAATGAGTAAAATCAAAAACACCAATGACAGTTTATGCTGGAGGGAAGGTGGAGAAAGGGGGACATTACTCCACTGCTGGTGGGAGTGCCAATTCATACAACCACTTTGGAAATCAGTATGGAGATTCCTCAGGAAAATGGGAATCAGCCTACCACAAGATCTAGCAATTCCACTATAGGCATATCCCCAAAAGATGCATATTCATACTACAAGGATATCTGTTCCAATATATTCATAACAACATTATTTGTAATAGCCAGAACCTGGAAGCAACCTAGATGCCCCTCAACTGAAGAGTGGATAGAGAAAATTTGGTACATTTACACAATGTAGTACTATTCAGCAGAAAAAAAAAATCAATGGAATTTTGAAATTCACAGGCAAATGGATGGCACTAGAAGAAACCATCCTGAGTGAGACAACCCAGTCACAAAAAGATAAACATGGTATGTACTCACTCATATATGGATTTTAGACATGGATCAGGGGAGTTCCAGCCTACCATGCCACTGCCAGAGAGTCTGGGAAACATAACCTTCAACCAATGACTGAAGGAACAAAAGGCAGGCACCCACAGCTAAACACTGAGCTGAAATCAAAGAACCCCGAGGGATGGAGAGGGTGGACCAATGAACATAGGGATCAAGACTGGACTTATTTAATCCATAGAAACAGCTGACCTGAACAAAGAGGAGCTCTTGAACTCCAGAATGATGGCTCTGAATCCAGCATGCGACCAATCCAAACCCCCTGAATGTGGGTGTCAGTGAGGAGACCTAGGCAATCTATGGGGCCTTGGGTAGTAGATCAATATTTATCCCTGGCATACAAATGGACTTTGGTTGCCCAACCTACAATTAGAGATGCTCTCCCAACCTGGACTCTTGGGGGAGGGCCTAGGCCCTGCACTGAATGAAATGACAGACTACTGATACCCCCAATGGAGGGCCTCAATTCCTGTGGAAATGATTGGGATTGGGGGAGGAGAGATGGGGTTGTTCATGGGAGGGCATGGGAGGGGTGGAGAGAGAGGCATCTGGGATTACCATGTAAAGCAACCTTGTTTCTAATTTAAATTTAAAAATTAAAAGAGACAAAAAATTAATTAATTGATTTTAGTACTTGGTTATACACTAGGTCCAACTCCTATCCCGTCTCACATTCTTGGCCACTCAACAAAATCAAACATGGGTTCTATCTGATGGAGAAGGCCTTAAATCTAGTCATAATGATACCAAGAAGAGCACCTTCAACATTAGCAAATAGTTGTGAATGCTCTATTTAACACAGATCAAGTTCTCTGAGTTCAATGAAAAAATGTAAGTGTTGTCTTCAATAATAGAGCCTTATAATGTTTCAGAGTGCACCCAGTAGCCTTGACAATAAACTGAGATGTTAGTGGATTTCCATGGAACCACTTTGATCTAAAAAAGAACACCCAAGGTTGACTTATAGTGCCCACATATATTCACACAAGCACATAAACGCACACACATGCATTCATGAGCATGTGTGCCCAAGCACACATGTAAATTATTATTGTATCTTTATACAGTACCATATTTTTACCATTTGACTTTTTCCTTGTGTAGAGCCAAGTGAATTTGAATCTAGTTTTAAAATCCTACATAAACTGGACTGGAGAGGTGTCTTAGAGGTTTAGAGCACTTCTGCTCTTCTGGAAAACTCCTGCTCAATTCCTGTCACTTATATCAGGTGGCTTATAAGCACCTTTAACTCTAGCTCCAGGAGATCCAACACACTCCTTTTGTCTCCAGAGAAATCAGGCACTCAAATGGCACATATCCATACCTGCAAGCACTTACATACACATGGAATAAAAATAAATGAAACTTTAAGAATCCTTTAAAAATTACTATCAATAATATATGTACTTTAGATTTTATGATTACCCTATTCTTATATTTTAAATTCTTTCTTTTTATGTATCAGAATATGTCAGAGAATCATAAACTCTTCATGACTTTACCTCCCAGGAACACTGTTTACACAGCATCTTCAAAATCGACTTCCTTCACAGACTATATCTTTTTCTTTTTCCTGTTGGAATTCAAATTCCATATGTTTGTTTATTTTAGGGACCAATATGGAAACAGCAACAACACACAAATTCAGAAGCTAAGTCATGATTACTCAACCAGGGAAATTCTTTTTCTCTATACAAGTGGATCACAATTTATGGTCTAAGCATGATCCATTGGGCAAGAGAACTGTGGGGTGCTTTTATTCCCTATAGTAAAAAAAATGGTAGAAGATTCTTTGCATCCATCACATTTTTCTTGTTTGACAAAGTGTTCTATCAGCAGGTGGTATTTTGTACTGCAGGGATAGCTAAGGGAGTATTATTACTAAAACACTGTAGAAACAAGAAAGGTTCTTGAAAGAAAAAAACATGATTCAACTATATACTTTAATTTTTAAGGACTTAGTATGATTTAAAGTATGGTATGTTTTCTTTTCTTTTTTTTTTTGGTTTTACGAGACAAGGTTTCTCTGTATTGTTTTGGAGGCTGTTGGTCCAGCCCAGGCTCAAACTCACAGAGATCCGCCTGCCTCTGCCTCCTGAGTGCTGGGATTAAAGGTGTGCGCCACCACCGCCCGACTCTAAAGGATGGTATGTTTTCATATAAATATATTACTTATGAAGGCTTAATGAGAAACTCTTTTTGCCAACAATTTTTAACTGAAAATAGATTCTTCTCTCATATAATACATCCCAACCACAGTTTCCCCTCCTTCCACTTCTATCTTCCCTCCACATCTCCTTTTCACCAGATCCACTCTCATTCCATTTCCTCCTCAGAAAAAAACATGTCTCTAAGAGAAGACAGATAATCAGACAAAAGAAGATACAATAAGTTGAAAAAAAGCCCTCCTATTGAGGTTGGACTAGGCAACCCAGGAGGAGGAAAAGAATCTCAAGATCATTCAAAAAACTCAGAGAAACACCTGCTCTCTTAGCAAAAGCAGAAGGGAGAGAAGCCAGTATTAGTTACAGTATAAAAATACGGTTGGGGTTCAGGGATGTCTTCACTGGTAAGCACACTCCCACCTCTTAAAGAGAACCAAATTTTAGTTACCAGCACTTATATCAGGTGGCTCACTACTGCTTGTAACTTCAGCTTCAGCGAATCTGATGACTTCTTTTGGTTTCCATGGGTACCTCTGAAATCATATGCAAATATCCCTTCACATGCATGTAAGTAAATATAAAACAAATCTTAAGCAAAATAATAGAAAAATACCATCAACCAGTGAAATAAGTACATTATTTTTCTGTCTCCATTTCTTTGTTGTAATGGAAATAATAACTCATACCACTTAAGAAATACTCAGGTTTTGGAGTTGAGTTGATTTAAGAAAAAGCATGTATTTTTTATCACTAGGTCTGGATGGTAAGAGTAGCTAAAACCTTACTTAATATATTTACCATATGGTACATGCAATACAAGCTTCAGAGTTCATTGAAAATCTGAACTTGGGTTCAGAGTATAACTTTGCTAGTTCATCATAGCAGTCATTTACAGATCATTCATCTACTTGTCTGTCTATCTATCCAAACATCATCAATTGTAGAATTAGTGTATTGATTGATCTATTCTAGATATAAAATGTTGCAGAGTTTTAGAAATAAAAATTATTCCAAAATTTATTTGTTTTCCAACATATATGTATGTTGAATAGCAATTTCCTTTAAGATAAAACTGTCCATCCTTCAGGGAACTCTGTTAGTAAGACACACTATAGTAAAGAAAGGTGAAATTTTTCATCCTGAAGAGAAGCTGGGTAAATTCAAGAAGTAAACAACTCAAAAGATTCAGGAAGTCCCTGAAACTGACCAGATTTATTACTCACTGCTCCAGATATATAAGCCATAAAGACTGCTGAGACATACTCTCTGGCAAGCTGAGATGCCTGGAAATGACTGCTCAGCTATGATGTATTAAAGAAGTAAAAACCACATAGGCTGGCTGGAAAAGGTCGGTGGACTGAGCAACCTGAAAATTCCACTCTAAAATTCTGAGCTGCCTTCAAGTTCTCAGTGCCTTCTGGGTTTACAGCTATTGTGGGATGTTACCTGTTCTGTAGTAGTTTTGTTAATGTTCTTAACTCATTTATGGTTCTGTTAATAATCCTTCACCTGTCATCCTGTAAGTAAGCCAAATAAATCTAATCAGTTCGCCATGCTGGCCTTTGGTAAAATCATTACACTTTTCTGTCACTGGTTCCTTATCAGGAGTGAGGTGAGCAGGTATTCACTCCAGGAAACATTGTCACACCAGTAATATAAATAGGATAAACGCAGTTCCTGTGACAAAATGAAAATGTCAGCATCTTTCTAACCTAAACCACAAATGTTCATGTGTGTATGTGTGTGTGTATGTGTGTGTGTGTGTGTGTGTGTGTACATGTGTGTGTACTTGTAGTTGATGGTGGTGATATATGTGTGTGTCAGAGGAAAACTTGCCAGAGTCACATCTCTCTAACAGTTGGGTTCCAGAAATCAGTCTCAGATCTTCAGCCTTAATAGAAAGTTCCTTTAACTGTGGAGCCTTCTCATCAGTCCCTCTGTTTGCATTTACTTTTTTTTTAATTTTTATTTTTAAATTTAAATTATAAACAAGGTTGCTTCACATGTCAATCCTAGGTCCCTCTCCCTTTCCCTCACCTCCTCCCATGTTCTTCCACCAACCCCCCCAATGGCCCCTTATTTCCCCAGGGAGGGTGAGGCCCTCCATGGGGGTGTCCGTACTCTGTCATTTCATCCAGGGCAGGGCCTAGACCCTCCCCCAAGAGCCCAGGGTGAGAGTGCACCTCTCATTGTTGGATGGGTATCCAAAGTCCATTTGTATGCCAGGGATAATACTGACCTACTACCCGAGGCCCAATAGATTACCTAGGCCTCCTCACTGACATGCACATTCAGGGGGTCTTGATCAGTCCCACGCTGGATTCCCAACCATTAGTTCGGGATTCAAGGGCTAACCCTTGTCAAGTCAACTGTTTTTGTTTGCATTTATTATTAGGAACAGGATCTCCATTCTTGAGTCCTTCTTCTCTCATCTGCTATCTTTAAGTAGAAAGAGTAGTACTGTGTGTTCAATAAGTAGAAGTGACTTTTTAAAGAACAATTGTATATAGAATTTCTGAACAGAAATGAAATACATTTCAGCAGAATTACTATGGTAATATGGATTCAGGAGATGAAAGAAATTCGTCAGTCATGTACTTGCTTTCTATAGAATCTACTAGAATCAAGGAGGAACATGGAAGTATATCAAGGAAAAATGAAATGCATTGCCATACAGTGCCATTTTTCAACCTTCCAATTGATGGTAAATGCAAAGAAAATAATGAAATTAATTGTAAACATATAATGAATAGTTGATTATATAGTTTCAGGAAAAAGGTTATTCTTTTGCATATTCACATGACACCTCTCTAAAGCCTTTGCTACTTGTCTGAAAGTACCTGGTACTTGCCTGTAAGTGTTACTTATTTGCTGAAAATATTTCCAAATATGTTGGAGCTAATTGTACTATGATATTCTGTATCAATGCATAAACTCAAAATTTGTGAGCAATAATTTTGCTTATACTATCAAATGCAATTTCTTGCTAGATTTAAATTTTCAGGAATGTAATCATGATTTCCTTTTCAACCCTAATTTTTAGTGTAATTGGTCTGCATCCCATTGCTAACTAAAAACACACATGCATTATGGGCATCTTGAATGCCTTGGGATACTCATCATGTCCTATTCTTGAGCTAGATTTATATCCAAGTTGGGAAACAGATTATTTCCCTTGAGCTGACAACCTTTGGGATCTTAGGTTAATAGAAACTTTCTATCCTAAGATCTGCAGCTGGGAAAATACTGAGCTCATCATGTCCATAGTCTTTCTAAAATTGTGCTTTAGAATAGTATTAAGAGCTCTGTCTGATACTAAGGGTGAGATACCTGAGGGACAGTAGTGGGACCCATTGCTGTCCTGCAAAGCAGTTCTACCTTTTGTGAAATGTTATTCAACAGTGATCTGTTCCAGGCAATCTTCTAAAAATAAGTGTACCTGTATCCTTTACAACATATATAGGCTAATGCAATGTATTCTCCTATCAAAAGATTGTGATCCAGTGAGATAAAATAGAGATAAACATCTTCATCTGGTAAAGTAAAATACATTCAAACCTGTAAACTAAGCAAATATTCTAATAAATGGTTTTTTTTTTGTTTTTACGAGACAGGGTTTCTCTGTATTGTTTTGGAGGCTATCGGTCCAGCCCAGCCTCTAACTCACAGAGATCCGCCTGCCTCTGCCTCCCGAGTGCTGGGATTAAAGGCGTGCGCCACCACCGCCCAGCGATGTATTTATTTTTAAATTTGATTTGCTCTGTGTATATGCACACACACACGCACACACACACACACACACACACACACACACACACACACACACACACACATCAAAGCAGGCCTGTGAAGCATGCCTGTGGAAGTAAAGCGACAATTTGTGGATGTTGGGTTATCTCCTTTTATGTTGGGTCCAGGGAGCAAACTCAAGTCATCAGGTTTGGCTACAAGTGCATTATCCACTGAACTATCTCTTAAAATCCATTATTCACCCTTATGGGAATATGTTTTTTTGTTTTAATTTATTTTTTCCTACAGTAATCCTGCTTTCTTTTTTAAAATTAATTTATTCTTTTAATTTCATCTTACATTCCTACCACAGTTCTCTCTCCTACCACTCTTCCCATCCACCCTCCCTTCCCCTCTAGCACACTCCCTATCCACTCCTCCCAACAGGTAAGGGTTCCATCCTGAGTGTGGTAACTCAGACTAAGAAAGTCAAACATGGTATTTATTCACTTATGAGTGGATATTACATGTAAAGTAAAGGGTAACCAGACTACAGTTCACAGCTCCAAAGAAGCTACATAACAAGGGTGACCCTAAGAGGGACATATGGATAACCTTGGGAAGGGAAATTAGATGATGTCTCCTTGGTAGTCTGGGGGAAGTGATAAAGAGGACGATGAGAACATGAGGGAGGGGGCTGGTCAAGGGGAGAGGGATGAAATGGGAGAGCAATGAAAGAGATATTTCATAGAGAGAGCCACAATGGAGTAAGGGAGAAACATGTTGCTAGGGAAATTTCCAAGAATCTGCAATGATGACCTCAGCTAAGATTCCTAGTAATAGTGGAGAGGATTCCTGTACTGGCCTTACCCTATAATCAGAATGGTGAATACTCCAACTATCATCATAGAACCGTCATCCAGTAATTGATGGAACCAGAAGCAGAAATCCACAATCAGGCACCAGGCTGAGCTCTGAGAATCCAGTTTTAATTTGTTTTTGAGAATACTAGGTATTGAAAAATGATTATATTTCATCAACAAAATGTTAAAATTCATTAAGTAAACTGTTTAGCTTCTCCGTTGCTAGTGTACATCATAACGTCATAAATTTCAAGTTATAATTTGAAAGTTTTGTATCAATTTTTCCAAATTTAAATATTGCTATTATCATTTAGAAAACTATAGTGAAAAATGTTGTTTACTTGACATAAATGTGTTTGTTATTATAGTTGAAGAAGTATGAATGAAAAAGGATCTAAATGCCACCTCCTTCTAAGTTCACTTGACTGGGAAAAAAATTAAATAGGTCCTGAGTAATGCAGTCAACTTGTGGCTTTGACCTTTCTATATATTCTGCTTGGAGGAAAAAAGGAAGAAAATTTGAACATGTCAATAACTGACACACCATGACATTTAGTGTCTAAAGGAAGAACTGTGTCTAAAACATTTGATTTAATTAAATACAGTGCACTGTGATAGATTCTTATTTCCCAAGTAATCATACATATGATCAAAGAGACTTTAGAATAGATGTACACAACCTGGTGTGGCTTTTTCAGTTGTGTTAAAGTATACAGATAACTAATTTTGACATCCTGCCACTATTTACTAGAGCCCTTCTTTGTGACTCAGAGCTCAAAATAGGCACGACCACAGTAAGTTAGAGAAGAAATACAATAGAACTAAGAACCAAATGAGGCAAAATGAGTACTGAAATTGAGTAGCCTGTATTGTTTTAGATCGTGAACCTCATGTAAGGACTAAAGGGAAAACCATAGTCTTCAATCCTACTGTAGTTGTTATCTTGGGGGTTGTGTGTGCTTTTCTATCTGTATTTGTTCTTAAAGCTAAACCTGTTTTTCTTGTTAAGAACTGATTTGAGTAAGGCTTGAAATTTGGCCTTTGAAAACAAAATGTCTTAGAAGAGTAATGACTGTGTAAGTTAGGTCAGGCCAAGCACATTTTTATTTAAATCTTCCTGTCTATAGTATAGGCACATAATACAAATCAGGGCTTAATATTTTCCATGTAACCTCTACCATTTTTCTTCTTTAAAATATAGAATTTATTTGTTCACAGTTTATATATATATATATATATATATTTAATTTAAATTAGAAACAAGGTTGCTTCACATGTCAATTCTAGGTCCCTCTCCGTTTCTCTCCCCTCCTCCTGTGTCCTCTCACCAACCCCCCCCAATATCCCCTCATTTCCCTAGGGAGGGTGAGACTCTCCATGGGGGTGTCCATAGTCTGTCATTTCATCCAGGGCAGGGCCTAGACCCCCGCCCAAGAGTTCAGGGTGAGAGTGCATCTCTTACTGTTGAATGGGAGTCCAAAGTCCATTTGTATACCCGGAATAAATACTGATCTACTACCCAAGGCTCAATAGATTACCTAGGCCTATTTTGTTATATGTCATACAACAGATGATATTGAAAATTCTAGGCAAACCATCTTCCATTACATCATCTCAATGGTTTCTTTACATTTGGCTATTGAAGCAAGTAGAAATAATTTCTAGTTTGGATGTATTCATCTCTCCACTGAAGGTACAGAAAACCTAACTGGTGTCTAGCATGACAGAATTACAATATTGTCTATATAAATAAGGGCATCAAAATTGTTAATTGCAGAGGAACCTGTACTCTTTTAAAATGTCATTTAGCAATTTACTAAGAATATAGTTAGATTTTATTACCTCAAATTCAGTTGAATTTAGTAAGTTTTTAAACAGTGTTAGCAAATCCCTCTTATCACTGACAGTTTCTTCAAGCATATAGAAATGTAGATTAAAATGATTACAGAGATTTCTGAATATTTAACTCCCAAGGCCACATCCATAAATGAATGTTAAATCTAGGTCATTGGGTAACTTCTAAATGATATTGAACAAATAGTGTGATTCTAAGTATCTTTTTTGTAAAGTTGTTGTAATGATATTATTGGTTTGTGTCAAGGGTTCATTGAAATGACATGTATAAAGTAATTAACATCTTGTCTATGACATAAAAAATAAACTCCCCAACCACATTTTGCTGTCTTCTATTCTTTCTTTTCTTCCAGTGTAAGGTTGATGGGGTTGTCCTTGTGTGTATGTTTACTTATTGGTTAATGTATAAAACACTGTTGGCAAGACAGGTGGTACTAGGCTATTAGGAGGATTCCCCGAAACTTAGGCAGAGAAGTCATGTAGGACTGACTCCAAAGAAGTAACACCATTCCGGGCATTACACGGTAAGCCATAGCATTGTGGCAAAATATAGATTGATAGAATATGAATTTCGATGTTAGAATGACACTTCTCAGCATTAGATCAGAGAAGGGCAAACCCAGTTGTGACAGATTAGGGAGGGGTTTTATGACCCGAGAAATGGCTATTTAGAGGTAGAATTCTTTGTTCTTTAAGGGCAAAGGTTTTCTATTAAAACATACTATTGATTTAATGAAGTATAATTTATTTACATTACAGAAATGGCTTTCTTAGTTGAGTCTCTCCTCTTAAATGCTAATCATATTTAACAAAATACATTTCCAGAAGCATTCAGTTTGGACTCAAACATCTGAGCATTATATTACAGACAATGTAACACAAAAGTAACTGCTGCTAGTCCTACTCCTCTAGTGTTTCACCTGTACATATTTCTTTAAACCATGCTTATTCTATAGAGAAACACCAAAACCATTTTATAATCATAAAATTCCTGTTTCCATAGAAAAATGTGATAACATTTCCTAGACATAGATATAAAGAATGGAGGATTTAAGGAATTTGGATAATGTTTACTCTTATTGAAATACTGTATTCCCAACTGTGAGATGCAAAATTACTGATACTTAAGTGCTGTGATGTAGATCGGAACATCTAATAATCGTTTACTCAGGCCTCCTGACAGTCATGTCTGGTGAATCTCAGTCATGGTTCACGGTCACTGTAGATTTCTTCTTGTTTCACTTCAAACAATAATTGTTTCACAGTTGTTCAGTGTCTCCAAATAAGAATTCCAAAGGGTGCCTTTAATGTCATGTTACAGCATTCATCATTGTTAAAAGATAAAAATACAACAGACTAATTATAGTGGATGTCCGAACACAAACATTGGTGATTTTGGAGATCTCAGATAAAGGATTATTAACAGCAGGATTGAAACTTAGAAAATGATTTACCTTTTCTTAATTTTTGTTTACAAAATGAGGGGGAAATCAGAGGACATTTTGCTTTCTTGAGGCAGGGTTTCACATACCTCTATCTGTTTCAAGTAGTCAAGACTAACTTTGAACTTCTGCTCTTCCTGCCTCCACTTCTAAAATGGAATATAAATATTATTATTAATAGAGTTGTGAAATTCTCAGTAGTATTTTTCATGTGTGTATGTGTGTGAGGAGAGGGTGTATGCATGTGAAAGCCAGAACTTGATGGTGAATATCTTACTCAATCATGCTCCAATAATTAAACTTATTCTGTTTTATTTTCAGATAGAGTCTCTCACTGAACCTGGAGCTATCAGTGCAGTAGACTGGTTGTGCATAAACCCTAGACATCTTACTCTCTATGGCATTCTACCTGAGCATGGTGATTTCAGCATGCACAACTGTGCCTGACTTTTGACATAGGTCTGTGAATACAAACTCAGGTCATCATGGATATAAAGCAAACATTTTGCATACTAAGCTACTCCCTATGTAGTATTTATTGGGGCATTCATTTATTTATTTATTTTAATTAGTTATGTGTTTTTCTCTTATATATTCCATCTAGACTGCAATTTTCCCTTCCTCCCATCCTCCCAATTCCTCCGTGTACCTCCCCTCTATCCCAGATCCACTCTTCCTTTTCCTTCAGAAAAAAGGTAGGCCTACCAGGGTAGGCCTACATGGCATATCTAGTTATAATAAAGGTGGGCAAATACCTCATATTGAGGCTGGATGAAGTGACCCAATAGGTGGGAAAGGGTCCCAAAAGCAGACAAAAGAGTCAGGGACAGTCACCACTCCCAATGTTAGTAGTCTGACAAGAACACTGAGCTATACTACCATAACATATACGCAGAGGACCTAGGTCAGACCGATAGAGGCTCCCTAGTTGTTTGTTCTGTCTGTTTGAACCCCTGTGAGCCCTGGTTACTTGGTTATGTGGACTTTTACTTGTGGTAACCTTGACCCTGCAGGCTCTTAAATTCCTTCTTTGACCTCCTCCTAAGGATTTTTCTAGTTCTGATGAAATGTTTTGCTGTGGTTCTCTGCATCTGCTTCCATCAGTTGCTGGATGCAGATTCTATGACAATCATGCTAGACTCTAGTCTATGGGTCTATGAGTATACCAGAGTAGCATTAGGAATCATTTCACTGACTTTTTCTTTTTTATTTTTTGCCAGTAATGTTTGGCTCTATCCTAGGTATGTGGGCTGTCCAGCCTCTGGTTCCTGGCCCTTCCAGTCAGTGTCATTTGTGGGCTCTGTCTCATGGCATGGATCTCTTGAGGATTTTCGTAATTGAAAACCAAAATGCAGAAGTAAAAATTATAGAGGATGATCTAACACAAAGGGAAAACTTTATTCCCTCTGTAGCTATGGTTACAAATATCAGCAGACTGCATTTCACTTCATGGAACTGATCCTCTAATATTTTTCTCAGTAAAATTTCTTTTTCATCCAAACAATCAGTATCAGCTACTTATTCCTGAATTCCAGCCAGCAAAAAGCATAACCACTGCAGAGCTCATGTTAATCCATTAATAGCATGTTCACAGATTATCTAGATATACTTCCTTCCCCACTTGTCTGCCAGATTTTGCAGTTATTAACCTCAGTATAACATCCACTGTTTCTTCTTGTTTGCAGAGATACACATGGTCCTTCGGATTTTCCCTTAACAATGAATTCAACCTTACATTCACTTTTAATTTCTTTTTATCTTTGTGAAATGACTGCTGAACACATAATTCTTTGTGAACAAAAACATGACTGAAAGCCTGGAGAGGTGGCTTGGAGTTTAAAAACTCAACTGAGTTTTTAGGGGACCTTAGTTCAATTCCCAGCATTGACCTAAAGTGTCTCACATCTTCTTGTAACTGCTGCTCCAGGTGATTTGATGAGCTCTCCCAGAATCCACAAGCATTACACTCATTTTAACATGCCTTGCTATGTATACTTATTCACAGATTTAGAAAAATATAATTTAAACAGATATTTGAGACATTCTGAACCAAAATAGTTTTATAAGGTATTTGAATAAACAGAAGTTTATAGAACTGCATAATTTCTAATTTTCATCAGATTTCAATATTTTAGGCATTTGTATTTAGAAACTATATGGAGTATTTTCTCTGAACTTGCCAAATTCACATGAACTGGACATTGTGTATGTGATTCTTAATTGTTAATTCTTCTTACTTTTTATAGGTTCATTGTGTTAGAGTTAATCTCTTCCCCCTTTTTATTTATAAAAAAGGTAAATAATGTTATGGAATAATCTTTTTGTATACTGTGAAGATGTGTCTTTAGCAAGGCACTTTCTGATTGGTTTAATAAAAAGCTCAGTGGTTAAAAGGTAAACAAGATTTATAGGTGAGACTTCCAGGCACAGAGTGGACTCTGGGAAGAAAGCAGAGAAGTCAGGCAGACAAGGAAAGAATTGGACATTCAGAATGGGATACAAGTAAAAGCCATGTGGTAGAACATAGATTAATATAAATGGGGTAATTTAAGTTATACAAGCTCGTGGGACAAGCCCTAGCTATAGGCCCAGCTTTCAAAATTAATAACAAGGTTCCACCTCATTATTTAGGAGCTGACTGGCAGGACAGAAAGAGTCAGTACAAATAATAAAATAAGACAAAAAAGCAAACAAACCAGAATATTACAAAATAAACCAACAGAAGAAAAGCTCACACAGAAAACAGCTTGGAAAAAGTGCAAGAAATACATTAAATGCAGAGACACACAGGACAAGTTCATACACAAAGGAGTCCCATAGAAACAAAACCAAAAGCCATCATATATTTGGAATGCACTTGTATGGTTAAACAAACAAGCAATAACAAGAAAAAGAGCCAGCGTTGGTGGTGCATGCCTTTAATTCCAGCACTAGGGAGGCAGAGTCCAGTGGATCTCTGTGAGTTCGAGACTAGCCAGGTCTACAGAGCAAGTTCCAGGACAGCCTCCAAAACAATACAGAGAAACCCTGTCTTGAAAAACCAAATTAAAAAAACAACCAAAAACAACAACAAAAGAGAGAATGGAATAAAGAAGGAAATAGATAAATGTCTTGACAAAATAGCATGAGACAGAGACATAGAACCTCGAAAGATGCCATTTATGATTTTTCCACTGGCCAACTACTGCTGAACATGCAGCCTACTATTAAGAGTATTTTATATACCCAGTGAGGAATTTTTTTTGTTTTCATTTACAAGTGGTTATCAATTGGAGATGGCTTCCATATTAGGGATGGCAGACCGTGTTCACCTCTCCTCTCAGCACTGAGACACCAATCTGGTGCATTCCTGTCCAGTCCCTGTGCATCCTATCATAGTCTATGGGAGTTAATACTACACTGGTTCTGTTGTGGTTAAAGGGACTTATTTTCTTTTTGTCTTTCATCTGCTTTTGCTCTTGCACACTTTCTACCACACCTTCCACAGAGTTCTCTAAGCCTGGGGCAGGGGAGATTTTATGGTGACCTCCCATTTACTCCTGAGTGTTTCGATCTCTCTGCATATTTCCCATAATGGTTCTTGGTATTTGTTCAAAACTACTGCAGGATGAAGATTCTCTGGTGACAACTAAGAAAATAATTGATATATGAATAAGGCAAAATGTCAGTAGAATGTAATTTTATGCTACATGCCTTTAGAAGAACAGAACAGAACAGAACAAAAGTATTTAGTTGTGTGCTACATCCCTGGATTATCTGGTCTCAAGTTCTTGGCTAACTGACCAGTGTGTGGGATGGCTTTCATGTCCTAGCCTGGGTCTGAAATCTAGTAAGATACTGGTTGGTTAGTTTCACAAGTTTTGTGACATTATTGCACTTAACACAGCTTGCAGGCAAGTCACCATTTTAAACTGGATAGTTTGTACTTGAACTGATGTTTACCTTTCTCTTTTGTTAGCATTAAAAGCACCTTTCAGTACCATAAACACTATTGCATAGTGATGAAGGCTTTAGACAGGAAACAGCTTGTGTTTTCTATATTCAAAGTAAGAATATAGGTGTTGTCTTTAGGAATTCAGAGCTATTGACAGCTTATGGAAATTTGTCAACCTTTGTCAATAGCCTGGTTTCCCTGGGGATCCTTTGTCTTTTGTTGAGATGTTTCTCATTATGAAATCTGGGCTTGAATTTAGGATCTTTCTGCTTCACACTCTTGTGAGTGGGATTACACAAGCAGGAAAATTCTAGTAAAGCAAATGTAGGGACAAAAATTTTTCACTATTCTTCATGTCTCCAATTCCTTAATGCCATTTACCTGGTAGAAGTACTCTACCAGGGATCTGACAACTACCATACATTTCTATAACCCAGAGTGAGACACAGACACTTGACAACAATCCAGATACCCATAAATGGGTGAATTATAATGAATATGCTGCACATTTAGCCAGTGGAATATGGTGCATTTGTTAAAATGAAATGAGTACATGGATGGAGCTAGAAACATCTTGAATGCATTAACCCAGACCCAAAAAGGCAAATACTGCGTGTTTACTCTAATGTGGATATTCTTTCTATAGGTATGCTATAATCCAAAAAACGCCAATGATTAGGTACTTAGTAAGGGAATTTGGGTGGGAGTGTGAGGATCTTCCAGTGAAGAGTGACTATAATGTATTGATGTGGAGAAACAAAGTTGAAAATACAATAGATATATTACATCGGTTTATTAATAAATAAAGATGGGGTTATGGGGAGGGAAAAATAACACTAAAGCCCATTTGAAGAACCTTGTAAAATCATTCTCTATAGAATCTTTTGAAAATACATGCATGCATATGTATGGAACCTAAATGGAGGCACCAAATACTAAGGGAGACAAAGTTCCAACTAGACAGCTTATGTCATCAATAAAACCTCCAGTAACAAGAGGAGGCTGTAACTAATTGAGTTGTTGGCCATAGGGACCCCATGGAAACGCTCAAACATTACAGGCTGTTGCCAAGGCTACTGGTTAGTCTTCACATTCTGATGACGTTGAATACACATGCCATCCAACATAAAGAAGCAGAGCTGGTGCCTAACTAGAAGCTTCACTCCTACTGGGAGTGAAGTACTGGGAGTACTGGAGGGTACTCTGTGTTCTTCCAAAGGATAAAACTCATCATCAATATCACCCATGCTAATGAATTAATGATGTCTGAGCAAGATTTAGAAAGTTGACCTTCCCTGGGGAAGAGCACACTAATTTGTTGCTCAATGACAAATGGTCGCTACTGAAAGCATGAACACAGGTTGCATTATACAGAGTGAACACACACACACACACACACACATACAATCACACACACACAATCACACACACACATACACACATAGGCTATGGAGTTGAACGATTGCATGGAAAGTTTGCGGGATGTAAAGGAAGAAAGAAATATACTAAATTATAATATAAAAATAAAGCAAAGAATGAAATGCATGTCAGATGGATAATATATATCGAAAGTGATGTGGAGATGCTCAGAAAATTAAAGTACACTTAGTAACTTCAGTTCAACATCTAAGGCAATTAGATGAATTAGACAAATACTATGAGAAATAAATGTTTCTATTGATACATTTGCTCAGGGAACTGCACTTGTAATTGAAAGTCTGCAACAAAAGTGGACAGCACATAAATTAAATGTCTTCAATAATAACAAATTAAGCACATGCTAAGGGAAGGATAACACATTACAAAGGACTATTCAAAATAAAAGAAGCAGAAAAAGTGAAAGTATGTATGTGTCTCTGTTTGTGTGTATGTGTGTGTGTTGTGTTTATATGTGCATAGGTGGGAGCAGTGTGTATGTACACATGATGTGTTAAAGTAGGCATTATTGTCACACTAACAGCCTGGTTTTACATGTGTTTTGGTTTTCCATCTCAGGTCTTAAAAGTTACATACCAAAAGCTTTATCTACTTTGCTTCTCCCCAGTCTAAGAATGACATTCATGCTACCATTCAGAGCATTACTGATATCAATAGGATAGGGCACTTCAGCAAAAGCACAAACATAAAATTATCAAAATATCACCACATCATTAAAAGTTACATGACATCCTTAGCCATCTGGGAAATGCAAATCAAAACAACTCTGAGATACCATCTCACTCCTGTCAGAATGGCTCAAATCAAAAACATCAATGACAATTTATGCTGGAGAGGTTGTGGAGAAAAGGGAACACTTCTCCACTGCTAGTGGAAGTGCCAACTTGTACAGTCACTTTGGAAATCAATATGGAGATTCCACAGATAAATGGGAATAAACCTACCACAAGACCCAGCAACTCCACTCTTAGGCATATAATCCAAAAGATGCCGATTCATACAACAAGGATGACTGTTCCATTATGTTCATAGCAGCCAGAACTTAGAGGCAACCTAGATGCCCCTCAACCGAGAGTGGATAGAGAAAATGTGGTACGTTTACACAATGGAGTACTATTCAGCAGAAAAAAAAGAAGAATGGAATCCTGAAATTTGCAGGCAAATGGATGACACTAGAAGAAACCATCCTGAGTGAGGTAACCCAGTCACAAAAAGAGAAACATGGCATGTACTCTCTCATATACGGATTTTTGACATAGATCTAGGGAGTGCCAGTCTACAATCCCATGGCCAGAGATTCTGGGAAGCAGAACCTTTATTCAATGGCAGATGGAAACAGAGGCAGACTCCCATGGCTATGCACTGAGCTGAACTCAAGAAATCCAGTGACAGAGAGAGAGGACTGATGAGCAAAGGGGTTAAGACTGGGCTGGTTTAACCCCCAGAAACAACTGATCTGACAGGGGTTAGCTCTAGAATCCCAGACTGGTGGTTGGGAATCCAGCATGGGACTGATCAAGAACCCCTGAATGTGGGTATCAGTGAGGAGGCCTAGGTAATCTATTGAGCCTTGGGTAGTAGATCATTATTTATCCCAGGTATACAAATGGACTTTGGGCTCCCATCCAACAATGAGAGATGTGCTTTCATCCTGGACTCTTGGGGGAGGGTCTAGGTCCTGCCCTGGATGAAATGACCGACTATGGACACCTCCATTGAGGGCCTCATCCTCCCTGGGGAATGAGGGGATATTGGGAAGGTTGGTGGGAGGGCACGGGAGGAGGGGAGGGAAAGGAAGAGGGACCTGGAATTGACATGTGAAACAACCTTGTTTCTAATTTAAATTTAAAAATAAAATAAAAAAGTTAAATAATTTATATGATATGAAGAAAAATCAAATTTTCCATTAAGACACAATAAAATGTTAATATTAAGTCTAGTGTGACCTCAAAAAAATTGCCATAAATTTATGTTGAGTGATTTAAGTCAGTGTATTATATTTACAAAAAAAAGTTTGAAAAGGTAATAAATCTTAATAAAAGGAGGAAAAAATATATTTCCTGATCGTAGGGTTTCTGAAATCACATTACATGAATGAAAATACAAGGGTGTGTATAGAATAAAATGCCACTACTTCAAGGTAAAATTGTTGTCAACTTTCCAATTTTTGCATCCTGTGAGACACAGCTCTCTAGAATTTGTAGAAACCAGTGAGTGTTCTGCAAAGGAGATCAATGCACACACAACTATTTTGTTTCCACTCTAACCACATATTGGAAAATGAAATGAAATCATCAACATCTTTTGCAATATTATATAGCAAGATATGTATATCATCAATAAAGACAGCCAAAGATTGCAGAGAAATATTACAGATGTGACTAATGCAAATATTGTAATGTTACCATGCCTTGTGTGTTAGAAGACACCATTATTTAAAGAGGGTGATTGAGACAGAATCCCACCAACTGGGGTTTTATATATTTATATATACATAAATATATATTTAGTATTTATATCTCAATTTATAAAGCTGGAATATTCAAGATCATGTTGCTGACAAATTCAAAGTCATGTGAAGTGATGCTTTAAAAAGGCTACTCCTTTGCTCAGAGAGAGGGAAAGAGAGAGAGAGAGAGAGAGAGAGAGAGAGAGAGAGAGAGAGAGAGAGAGAGAGAGACTCTGAGACTCTACTCTTCTGTTTTCAGATCACTTTTTGTTGGAGGCTCATTTTCATGATCTTGTCTCAACCTCAGTTACATAGGAATCATCTTCTAATACTGTGATATCAGTGCTTAGCATTTTCACATGTGCATGTATAAATATTATGGGGATATAGTCTATAATGTGAATAATTTAATCTAAGTTGCACTATACCTAAAGTGAAATGACAAATTCCTATTGTTTTTAATAAATTATTATGGTGATAGTAAAATTCATTTTACTGTCAAGTACGTGGGACAATAACCATTAGCAAAATAACTTGTAAAACTTGCTTGCACACATCAGTGCCTGGTAACTTGTAACTCCATAGAGCCCTCTACCCTAAGGAATTGGTGAAATCTGTTGTCCCAGATGCTCTCTAGGGGCTGTTCTTCTGAAACTCATATAGGATTAGTGGTGTCCAGGAAGCTCAAGAGTCAGCCTCAAATTACTGTGCTTGCATAAAAAAGCAGTTAAATACCAAGTTAAACCATACACTCTCAATGTAATTTCATAAGATGAGTGGCCCAATGAAGTAATTTATAGTCATTCATCTTTTAAAACATTATTGACCTAACATGATTTTTCCAGAATGATTGATTTATGACTGAAATCATTCACCTAAGTGTAGCAATAATTGTATAGTAGATTCAATGATCAGAATCTTGAATCTACTACATTCAAGAAAGTAGTTAAAACTAATCTTATATCATAATCATACTGTTTTTTAAACAAAGGCATTTGTGAATGAGGGCACTTGGTCTCTGAATTTCTTCACAGCTTCAAATGACAATTAGATAGTTTTAAAACACAAAATTCAAAATAATTTTTAAATTCAAAGCATTGGTTTCTCTATTTCTTTTTTCTTAATGATTTCTTCTTACATTCAGCAAGATTTTATCAAATAAGTTCTGAGTCACTTGTATTTAATAGCCTATGATTACAAAGAAAAAAATATCTATGAGCTCAGTATCTCTGTGTTTTGAAAGTGTTAAAAGAATTTATACCCTGTCTGTGTTGTTGAATGTCTCCACAGAACAGGAAAAGCAGACCATCAATAACATTTCTGAAGTTGTACATCCTCTAGACCAAGTTTGTGTTTCTACTTTGGCATGCTGCTGCTGAATATTAAAAGTGAGCTTATTTTTTTATAAGTTCTAAGATGAATTATTCTGCTTGAGCAGGCCAAGCTGTTCTAAATAGCCTACTGCTGACAGTGCTTAACTAAAGTCAACAAAGAGAAGATAAGGCTTACTGGGATTGTTTGTTGAAATATTAATACCAATTCCAGCTGTAAAAATGATAAATACTTTAATAAAGATAGCCTGTTCCTTACCAAATTTGCAGTGCTCTTTATTCTATCTGGGCAAGAATATTCCCATCAGACAGATTTAATCTCACAAAAGATATGGATTACTAAAATGTGGCTATCTTACAAACGCCCCTAAAGCTTTTTAAAATAAGCAGCCAAAGTATGTTCACTACATTTCATATCCTTTAAAACCACCCTTATCTTTTCCTAATTAGTTTCTTTCAGGGGAAACATTCATTTGATCTAAGATGTTATTTCAAATCTCTACAAAATGTGTGTCTGTACATCTGTACTGTGTAGTCCCATTGTTTTCTCTCTTTGGAGTTTTGTTTTCCCTTTGTGTATGTAGCTAGGATCCATTTTCTTATCTGTGAAGCACATTCATATGAACTTGCTGAAGTCAGACAAAGCTATACATTTATGGATTTCAAGGGCAAATTTTTGAGGTCAACTTTGCCAGTAGGAATGTTAGGTGTTAATTTGTTGCCAAAGACACTCTGTGACATGTACTGTATATAACTCTTAATTATAAAGGTTTTACATGAACTTGCTGAAGTCAGACAAAGCTATACATTTATGGATTTCAAGGGCAAATTTTTGAGGTCAACTTTGCCAGTGGGAATGTTAGGTGTTAATTTGTTGCCAAAGACACTCTGTGACATGTACTGTATATAACTCTTAATTATAAAGGTTTTACATGGGGCCAGTACCAGTTCAGTTTCATAAGCTTTTTATGGGACATGGCACATCAAATCTGCCAAGCACAGGGACATCTGGAAACAGAGTAGTGGGTATTGAGTACTTGTTAAAGAAATATTATTCAGTATAAGTGAGTGATAAGTATAGGTAACAAAGAAATCCATGCACAGAAACATGGAAATTGTCTATATATGGATGGATATTCTTATATACACATTAACCTTACAAAGCCAGCTGTCAATATCTGTGCCATCATTCTAATGAATACATTCATTTCTAAGATACATTTACGTTAAACAAACCATTTACTATTTTTATGATGACAAAAACAATAGTACATTGAATACTTGCTACACATGCCTGAATATTCAAACATTATTTACAGTTCTTTAGTGTTATACAAATTCTAATTCGTTTTAATAATAAAAAGCAAGAGTCAGATATCAGGGTAAATGCTGAACGATCAAAGAGACAAGGAGTCAGCCACTAGTTGTTACCATTAGTGAATCCTCAGACCATATAGGGCAATCCTGTCCCTAGAAATACGCAGACCGAATGGTCCAAGCTCCTGTCTCCTGCCTTATATTCCTCTCCCCACCCAGCCATATCACTCCAGTCTCCACTTCCCTAGTTCGGGGACTAAAGGCATGTTATCCATATGCTGTGATCAAAGGTATGAGCTCTGTTTCTCTTTTAGACGGATTCAATTTCATGTAGGCCAGGTTGGCTTTGAACTCACAGAGACCTGTCTGTCTCTGTTTCCTGAGTGCTGGGATAAAAGGCATATGTTACCACTGCCTGGCTTCCATGGTTAACTACTGGCTTACCTCCCAACTCTGATCTTCACGCAAGCTTTACTTATTAAAGCACAAAGTATCGTCACACTTTAGCTAGTAACAAACTATGAAATTCTGTATACCAAACATTTTCTTATGAAATGTGGGATTTCATGGGAACATGGAAAGGAACAGAGTCAAACTTGTTGGAGCTAAAGGAGCTGAACATAAATGGAAGCTGAAAACATAGGTATTTGGAGGACAATCTAAAACATTTATTGTATTCTATGGAAGCTGAAAACATAGGTATTTGGAGGACAATCTAAAACATTTATTGTATTCTTTAATAGTTACTTTATATTAATATGATTAAAAATTGAGAAACATGTTTAACCTTAGTGACATACTTCCTCTGGCAAGGCTAAACCTGTTAAAGATTGTATAATCTCCTGAGACAGCACCACAAACTGGTGATCAAGTCTTCAAATATATGAGCCTGTGGAGGACATTCTTACTAAAGCAACATTTCACTCCCTGATTCCCAAAGGCCAATGGCAATCTTATGCTGCAAGCTGAATTTATTTACTAATGTTTAGATTATGTCATGAAAAAAATGTGGATATATATGTATGTATTCTTATGGAAGACTATAAGTATACACTTGCTGGTATGTGTGTGTACATATTAATTTATATTGATAGACATTTACATTAATATATAGTCATAAAACTCACTCATTTGAATGTAAAAGATAAATTTACATTTATGTGCATTTCTGTTTATAATGAAATTGGAGTGCTCAGGCAATTACAAATTGTATACCTTTGTCTCCCTGCTATCAAAGTTCAAGACCATCATAGAAAAATGGGTTGGAAATATTGCAATATTCACAGATCTGGAAGGACAAGAGTGAAGGTGTCTTCTGCATATGATAGGACCACTGCCTTCATGATGTCACAGCAGCTGCAGTTGTCTGTACAAAAACTTCACAAGATCAAGCCATCTATCTTTCTAACTTAGAATGGAAAGTGGCTCCTGAGCCCAGTCTGATACCCTAGGACCTATGGAGAGTTCATGGCTTCTAGGGGAGGAAGAGTCAGTTTTCTGACTCAGGTGTGGTCCCTCGTAGGTCAGCTCTGCTCCAGTGGCTCTTCAAGACCTATGAACAGATAGGCAGCACAAATTGGAATTGAACCCAGTGGATTAAATTTAAAAAAGAAAAAAAAAAGACAGAAGCTGGAGGGCAGTGGAGAGTTTAACTGTGGGTATGGGACTAGTTTAAGAGATGAGTGGGAGGTAGGTATGATCAAAATACATTACATGAAATTCTTGAGGAATTTATGAAAAATAATATAGCAGGACAGAATTAAATGTTATCCAGGTAGTGTCAGGCATAGGCTCCCTCTTGTGGCAAGGCCTCAAGTGGGACCATTCACTGGTTGGCCACTCCCACAAGCTCTGCGCCACCATTACATCAGCACATCTTGCAGCAGTACAGAGGGTAGGTCAAATATTTTGTAGTTGGGTTGATGTCCCAGTCCCACTGCTAGGAGCATTGTTGGTTATAAGAAAAAAAATTAGTAGTTTGGATTGTCTGTCCCCCAAGTACTAGGAGAGAGTTACTAGGTCACTCTTGTAGGTCTGAGACTATGTCAACTGCATTGGGCTTCCATATAAGTCACCAAATATCCCCCAATTCTAATTGTGTCTTCCATTACTCTCTCACACTACCTGTCTGACCCGTCCTGTTTCCATTCTTAACCACTATCAGTCCGAAGCAAAAAATCTATTCTGTTTCCCTTTCCCAGGGAGATCCATGCATTCCTCCTTGGGTCTTCTTTGTTACCTAGCCTCCGTGGGTCTGTGGATCATAGCATGGTTATCCTTTACTTTACAGTATATCCACTTATAAAAGAATACATACCACGTTTGTCTTTTTGGGTCTGGGTTCTCTCACTCAGTATAATCTCTTCTAGTTTCATGCATTTGCCTGCAAAATATCATGATGTCATAGTTGTTAACAGCTTAGTAATGCTTCATTATGCAACTGTGCTACATTTTCTTCATATGTTCTTCATATGAGACATCTAGTGGTCTTTTTTTTTTGTTTTGTTTTTTGTTTTTTTTATTAGTTTTTTTTCAATGAACACGGTCTATCGAATGTCCTAGTGGTAGGATGGAGAAAACTTGGGTATATGTCCAAAAGTGGTATAGTTGTGTCTTGAGATAGTTTGATTTCCCGATTTTCTTAGGAACTGCCGTATTGATTTCCACATTGGCTGTATATGTTTGCACTTCCAGGAGCAATGAAGGAATGTTTCCCTCGCCCCACATTCTTTCCAGAATGAGCTGTCAATTTTGTGTGTGTGTGTGTGTGTGTGTGTGTGTGTGTGTGTGTGTGTGTGTTTTATCTTAGCCATTCTCACAGGGTTAAGATTGTATCTGGAAGGAATTTTGATTTGTATTTCCCGGAAGGCTAAAGATGGTGAGCCTTTGTTAGTGTTTTTTTATTTAAATAAGTTTTTTATTTATATTACATACTGATCACAGTTTCCCCTCCCTCCTCTCCTCCTAGTGGCCCCATCTGCCTACCCCTCATGTTTTCCATATACCCCCAGGCCTTCCACTCTTCCTCAGTCTCTATTCAGAAAGGGGCAGACCTCTCAGGGTCTTGAACAAAGCATGCCACATCAAGTTGAGACAAGACTGAACTTCTCCCTTTAAATATTTCTTACCCCTTTGAGATTCTGCTATTGAAAATTCTGTTTAGATACATGTCCAATTTTTTATAAATCAAATTATTTGGTTTGTTGATGTTTCATTTAATGAGTTCTTTATATATTGTGCATATTAGCTCTCTGTTGGATGTGGAATTGATGAAGATCTTGTCCAATTGTGTAGACTACTGTTTTGTACTATTGCAGTATCAATTGCCTTACAGAAGCTTTTCCTTTTCATGAGGTCCTATTTAAAAAGTGTTGGTCTCAGTGCCTGTGCTATTAGTATTCTGTTAAGAAAGTTGTCTCCTGTGGAAATGTGTTCAATGCTATTTCCTGTTCTCTCTTCCATTAAGTGGACGGCCAGGAACCAGAGGTAGGACAGACTAACAAAAACAAAAAAAGTCAATAAAGTCAGTGAAATAATTCCTAATGATCTTCTGCTATACATATACATTGGTGCCTAGCCCAGACATCATCAGGGAGTTATCAATTACCAGTTGATGGGAGCAGATGCAGAGACCCACAGACATACTGTTAGGAGCCAGGAGCAAACCTGTAGAGGAGGGGGAAGGAAAGGATTGCAAGAACCCTAGGATCCTTAAATGAGAACATGACCCACAGTATCAAGTAAGCAGGCTTATAGGCTCTCACAGAGAATGAAGTAATAAATACATACCCTATATGACTCTGAACAGGAATCTGCGCATATATTTTATGGTTGTATATCTTGGTGTTCTCATGTGGTTCTCAACAGTTGGAGTACGGGTGTCTCTGACTCTTATGCCTGCCCTTGGAACTGTTTTCATCCTACTTGGTTTCCATGTCCTGCCTTGAAATGAGTGTTAGTGCCTAGTCTTACTGTAACTGATAGCACTATGTTCAGTGGATGTGCTTGGGAGACATGCTCCTCTTTGAAGGATGAGGCTTCCATGTGGAGAGAGGTGAGATAGGTGGAAGGACAGGAGGAGTTGAGGGAAAGGAAACTGCAGTTAGGATGCAATGTATGAACAAAGAGTAAAATAAACAAACAAATAAATGCCAGAAATTTATTGTCAAAAAAGAACTAAAGCATAGCCGAATGAAAAGAGTCATAAATTTATTAATTCACTGAAAACACAAAGGAAATTATTATAAATTTCACTGTAACTAGTGCTGTCATTCATTATTTCAAAACTATGTGATTTTTTGTGGGATTGAGGGGATGGCTCAACAGTTAAAAGTACTCTCAGTTCTTCCAGAGGACTTGTATTCAATTGCCAGCACCCATATGGTGGCTCACAATGGACTGAGGCTTCCTATTCAGAAGATCCAGTTTTTTCCTTGTGGCTCCATGAGCACTAGCCATGTGAGAGTTGCGTGAATATGCATGAAAGCAAAGACCCATACGCATAAAACTAAAATGAAAATGTCCTTGTTGTGCCAGTTGTGAATGAAAAACAATGCATCCAGTAGTTCCTAAAAGAAATAGGCTCGCTAATAGTTTTTCTTACGCTTAGCAATTCTGCATTTGACATGTCTCCAAATTCTAATGTCCATAAAATACCGATAGACTTAATATATGATTCACTGGTTATATTTCTGTCTACTGAGAAACTGTGAGCATACTCTGCATATAAACTAGGATATGAACTGTATGCTCTCATCTGACACACTTTCTTTTTTTTCAAAACTGACTTATTTATCTTTTGTTTTTTCCTTTTATATTTAAATTAGAAACATGTATGATTCAAATGTCAATCCCAGATACCCCCTTCTCCCTCCCAGCCCCAGTCCCACCCACAACCCCCAGCCCAATCCCCACATCTTTCCCCGGGGGGGGTGAGGCCCTTGTTGGGGGGGATCTCCAGAGTCTGTCATTTCATCCAGGGCAGGACCTAGGACCTTCCCCATGTGTCCAGGCTGAGAGATCATCCTTCCATGTAGAATCGGCTGCTAAAGTTCATTTGTATGCCATGGTGAACATTAATCTAGGTCCCAGAGATTTCTGAGACCCCCTCACTGACACTACATTCATGGAGTTTGGATCAGTCCCCTGTTGGTCTCTTAGCCATCAGTCTGGTGTTCAAGAGCTCCCCCTTGTCCAGTCAGCTGTCTTTGTGGGTTTAACCAGCACGGTTTTGACCCCTTTCCTCATAACTCCTCCATCTCTGTCACTGGATTCCAGGGGGTCAGTACAGTGTTTAGCTATGGGTATCTGTCTCTGCTTCCATCAGTCACTGGATGTAGGTTCTAGGATGTCATATAAGGAAGTCATCAAGATTATCATTAGGTAGGGGATATTAATGTAGTCTCTCCTCTATTACTTAATGTTTTAGTTGGAGTTATCCTTGCAGATCTCTGGAAATCTCACTGGTGTCAGCTCTCTCCTCAAAACTATAATGACTCCAACTATTTTGGTATCTCTCATCCTGGTCTCCTCTATTCTTACCCCGACTCAACCTTCCTGTTCTCCCATGTCTTCTTCTACCCTCCTCTTATCCCCCTCTCTTTTTCCTGGAGCACTGGTTTTCAACCTAACTAATGCCAGGATCCTATAATACAGTTCCTCATGTTGCTGTGACCCCCAACCATAACCTTAGTTTTGTTGCTACTTCATTACTGTAATTGTGCTAATTTGATGAATTGTAATGTGATTATATGTAATTTCCAATGGTCTTAGGCAACACAGGTGAAAAAGTTGCTCAACCTCTCAGTTGAGTCAACCTAAGGTTGAGAATCGCTGCTCTGGAGTCTTGGTGAAGTCTCTTTTCTACCTTTCCTTTCTCTTTACACTGGAAGTGAGCTTGATTTATTGGGGACTCACTGTGATGTGATGCTTTACTTAAGTTTCAAGTAATAGCCCTAGGTTAGTAATGTGACAATCTAGGAAGTGATTTAGGAAGCAGAAAATCTGTTTTCAAGTTTAACTCACACTGTAGTTGAGTGAAGTCAGTTTGTTTGTTTAAGCAGAAGGGGGAAAAAACTACAGAGCCCAGAAGAGGCAGGAATAAGGATAGATACTGATTTTCTCCTTCCAACTGTGTGTGCTGAGACCATATCATATATCTGTTCATAGACATTCTCAATAATGACTGCTTAATAGTATGAAGGTTTAAATCAGAATGGCTCGAATATTCAAATGCTTAGTTGGCAAGGTGTGGCATGCTTTGAGAACGATGAGAAGATGTGGGTTTGTTTGAGTAGGTTTGGCCTTGTTGGAGGAAGTGTGTCACTGGGGGTGGGCTTTGAGGTTTTAAAAGCTCTGCTTGAGGATCATGTTGTACCTCTCAGCTACTTCTCCAGCTCCATGTCTGTTTGCTGCCATGCTCTCTGCCATGATGATAATGGACTAAGTCTTTGAAACTGTAAGTAAATCCACAATTAACTTCTTTCTTTTATAATGTTTGCTTTAATCATTGTGTGTCTTCACAGCAATAGAATAGTGACCAAGACAATTAGCTATCATAACTGACATTGTAAAGAAATGACCCCTAAATCCAAACAGCACTATTAATTGTTCACATTTCAGTTATTTGCCTCTTGTTATTGACTACATGAGACAATATTTTGACACAATGTTTGCATATTGCATTTTATAACAAGCATCTTGAAGAATATTGATAACATCATTTATTCTGAGATGAAGTAATTCTGAATTTGAACTATATGAATGCTTTGTATGAATCTACTGTGTTATCAAATGAGCAAGTTCTAAAGGCTTTCAACTTTATGCATTAGATCTAGGCTGCCACTAAGGATGATGGTAAGAATTCCCTCACAAAAAAGCTTGTTAAGCACTATTACTGGCTGAACTGAAAAAAAGTAAGACTGAAAATGATTGATACTTCCGAATTTTACATGGTTTTTGGAATATGCTGAACTATTAGAAGAATTTTTAAAATCTTCAGAAATGTAAGCCTAATTTGCTAGATTACTTTTTAGATTATTTTTAAAAATAAATTAGCCTTTTAACTGATGTGGTTCAGAGAAGCTTGGTGACTTGTCCACAATTCTGTAGTTATTTAGTGATGGCATATATATTCCTTGTTTCACAGACAATGGCTGTGACTTTTTGAATGATTAGACTTCAAAACCATTTCTATGACAAAAGATATAATGGGAACATGGGGATAGATTTAAGCTAGTAGAAGGCTTGACTAGGCTAATAATAGTATAGCTCCCAGTTTTTTCTGAACAATTTGTTATGGAATGATAGAATTTATTAAGACTTGCTAATAAATATTCTTTAACTTTGTCTGTCTTACTTTTGATTTCCCCACTGCTTTGGTTTGAATTAATAAAATCTTTTCATCCATATTAGTACTACAATGAGCATAAATCTACTCAATAGGATAGAATTCATTAATTTTAAAGTGGATTAGAGTCACTTTAGTCACTATGGCCTGGAAATAATTCATAACTGTCAGACAATTAGGATAAAACATGATCTACCATCAAGATATGCTCTATGTACAGAGAAATGCTTAAAATTCATCCCACCACCACTATACTGCTTAACATACAGGCATTAATTCATTAATATATAGAATGCCAAATTTATATTATTATCCATATTTCCGTGCATTCATCAGTACATGTAGTTGTGCTTTAAAATATATCTGCTTTGGAGAAAAAAAAGATGCCATATTTCACAAAAAGTAGGATTTGTCAAATTAGAGTGTGGTATTATTTCAGCAAGCGTATTTCTATCCTGTTCTTAGCTCTGTATTTTTGGAAGATTTATTTCTTCAGTGATGATTAGGTTGAAATAGTAATATCCCTACAGAAAATGCAGGGAAGTGTATTAGCTTATGTAAGGTGTAAGTATGACAGCAAATTGACTGCTTGAAGGAATTCCACTTCAGAGTCTTTATCACATAGGAAAAAAGATGCAGTATAGTTATGAGGTGATCAAACCAGTGTTTCACTTATATCTGTACTCTCTTTATATTCTCTTAATTGCTTCATAACATACCTAATTTTAGATATATAATAATAGCATATTGTAGTAAATATTTCTGAACTGTGAGGAGATTAGCATCATTTTTCATATTTGAAATTATATTTGGATGTAGAATTAACCATATTTTATATACTGTGGTGTGTTTTAATTCCATGTATTTCACCCCAATGAAATCAAAATATCTTTCTTCTAGTAAGAAATAAGGTAGAGTAGGATGCCGTATCTATGGGAGACACTGAAATAAAATAATTTGAATAATGTCTAAAATGTGTAAATGAACCATGTCCTATAAAAGGTGTTGTTCAATATTTCTGAAAGAAAATTAAAAGACAGATTCATTTGGTTTTAAAATTAGCAACTCCAAATTATTGTTGCTTATGTTCTCACAAAAATTTAGGTTAGCGTATTCTCATTAGATTGAATGAAACACACATATCACTTAAAATGAAAGTTAAAGAAAAAAATAAAAGACTGAAAATTCAATAAGGATGGTGAGTTAAAATGCAATAATCACAAGAAGATATATTTTGGGTATTAAAATTATGCATTTCACAAGCTAAAGTAATACCAAATTTTGTCATTTAGCTTGGAATTAAATATCTCTAAGTGCTTTCATTTCCCTTGCTTTGTTTACAACATAATACATGGAAATTGGAATATAGTGTATGATGTATGTATATGTAAATAAATGTCTATAAACACAAGTTTGTAAATCACATATATATCGATACATATGATTAAACTAATTCTAACTGTAAGATATCCATGCTTCAGTTGCCCTGCTTCTTACTAGGTCTGAAAAAAGAACTTAACTAAAAAAAATGGGAGAAATAAAATTTCATTTGTATTAGGTTTATGTGGTAACTTGATTGTGTTGGGGAAGTCTTATGCCAATAAAGCACTGTCTGGCCAATAGGGAATCTAGATAGGAGGGGCTAGGAGTCCAGGAGGATTCTGGGTAGGAGAAAGACGAGAGAGTCGACATGTAACCGGCATGGGGTAGGAAACCCGGAACTATTCTCCGGTAAGAGACATACTTAGATTAACAATTATGGGGTAATTACTTAAAGCAGAGCTAGCCAGTAAGAGACAAGCAAGGCCAACAGCTTCATAATTAATATAGCCTCCTGTGTGTTTATTTGGGACTCATGCGGATCTAGAACCAGGCTGGCGCGGCAGAGCCCAGGCGACTGGCGGGGGATAAACCAAAGCAGTTAGCAAAGAAAAAGCTTCTCTTAACAGATTGGACCATCAGTTGTGACAAATATTATTCTAAAGGTTCTCCGAGAAAGTTTTTGAGTGAATAGCCTCATACTGACTCCTTCAGTTGTGTGCCCTCCTTCCAATCAGAAGTTGACTCATGAATAAGTGAGTTTCTCTGGCCTGATTGACCTCTGGCATTGGCCTCTTCTTGTCTGTGTGCAAGATGGACATGTCAGTTCTTCTTGGGTCATGAGGCTGCTTACTTGGAACAAGAATTTATGCTGTTTCTGCTTTTGAGTCTGCAGTCAGCCTAGTGACTTTCTTATAAGGTCTCATCATTAATGAAGAGACATGCTGGTGTGTTTTCATACACCTTGCATATACTTCATTTTCCACAATGAAATATTACAGAATGCTCATGTCTCTTATGGGTTTAGGGCGAGGAAAGGAATGTGCAGAACTTAGCCACCATGTACTTTGTGAATGGCAAGTGGCAGATCTGTCCTAATTCTTTTCAAACTGGAATGGTTCTGAAGGTGAAAATGTGACCCATGAGTAAACCAGTAAACACAATCTGTAAAGTTGGTACACAAATTCTTCACTACGGCACCAAATTCATTTGCTCCCATAAATGGCTTTGAAAACAGCTACTGACAAGACTGGGTAAAACATGGGAGTGTTTCTGTAGAATTATTAGGGGAGACTCCTTGAAAAAATTAAGGGAAACAACTGTGGTTACTGATTCTATGTTCACAGTGTCCTTGTTTTACACTCCAAAATAGGTCCTTACAGAATATTTATTCACCTAAGCTTTACAAATAAACTAAGAAGAATTTGACATTAATCTTCAGTTTTTATGCACTTGTGTTTCATGAAAGTTGCCAAGAAAAAAAGATGCATATTTACCAAGAACATCCAAACGTAATATGCCATACCTAAAATTTATTAAAATAAGCACAGATATAGGTAGTACATAGTAATGTGCATATTCAATAAAAAGTCAATGCAAGGGTCATTAGAATGAAGAGTCATATGAAAAGGAAATGATATGTTGTATTTCTTGGATTATTGCTGTGATCAAACACCTGAGAAGGAGCAACTTAAGGAAAGAGAAATTCATGTGACTCACAATTTAGGAAAGTATAGAGCCAATCATGTCAGGGTAGCATTGATGACAGGAGCATGGGACAACTGATCACATCGTATCTACAGTCAGGAAACAGCATACAAGTCCTAAAATTTGTTCTCTCAGAGACACACTTCTTTCATTGAGAGTGTCCACTTCCTAAGATATTTACACAAGCTAAGGACATTAGCTTATGGATGACAGTTTACATTGAAACCACAGCAGAAGGAATCAAAATGAAAGGAAATGACAGCTCATACCTTAGGTTTAGTGACTAGAAGCAATTTCTCACATGAAGTTTTTGAGAAAATGTTCCTCAGGGAAAATAAACTGTAAGGAGATGGAAGAGGATGCAGAAAGGAAATTGAGACTGATGTAGTTTCTGGATATTGAACTAAGGAGTGTAGTTTAACATCTCCATGAAGTAGGGAGGTTGGTCAAGTAAGCAAAGTCTTAGTAATTGGCTTGAGGAGAAATCAATGTAAAGGAGCTAAGTTTTCTTAGCTCTGGATGGTTTCCGGCAGCAAATGAAAATCACAGCGAGGAGAGTGGGACTGTGATTGGATTACATTGCAAAGAGCATGTACTTGGCCTGATGACAAGTATTCCTACTTTAAACAGATGATCTGTGTGAAGTACCATATCTTTGGTTTGGGAGAGAAATTTATAAGTAAATAAGACCAATTAATTTATAACTTTCTCAGTAAAGTTATATTTTATTCTGGAATAAACAGGAAACATAAAAGAATATTAAATAAGGTATGAATATGTGTGTACATACATAAATAATACATATCTATATATACATCAATATCTATTAGCAAATGGAAAATTCATTTATAAGAGTACATTGACAAAAATATAAAATCGTGTCTCATGCAAAGTGATAATGTTGACTAAGTTCATATTAGTGAAAAGATGAAAAGAAGGTACACAAATCTCCTAAAATGATATAAATACTTTTTATTTATTGAAAATTATGCATATATCTTGTGTTCAAAATGTAATTTAAAATACACCTAAAAATCCTGTAGCTTATTTATTAGAAAAACAATCCAACAGAGACAAATAAGTTAGTATTCCCAGAGAGAGAACAAGGATGATTTCAGAATATATGTCTTTGATAAGGCAACTCACAGGACAATTCCAATTTCAAATGTTTTGTTTGAGATATTGAATGTAAAGTCTGGGGTCTAAGGAGGTGAGTGTTTTATGGTTTCTGTTGCCGTGATAAAATACAGCGGTGCTGAGGGAAGAGTTTATTTGACTCTCATGTCCCAGGCACAGTCTATCATTAAGGGAAGCCAAGGCAGGCAATTTGGGGAGGAAAATGGAGGCAAGAACCCAAACATAAGACATGGGGTAACAATTCTTGCTGACTTGCTCCTTGTGGCTTGTTCAGCCTACATTCTTTTTTATTTCTTTAAGAATGTTTTTAAATTTAAATTACAAACAATCTTGCTTCACATGTCAATCCCAGCTCCCTTTCCCTCCCTTCCTACCCTCCCTCCCCACTAGACGCCCCCCACCCAAACCCCACTCCATTCCCCAGGAAGGGTGAGGTGGTCCTCCATGGGGGAACTCCAGAGTCTGTCATTTCATTCAGGGCAGAGCCTTGGCCCTCCCCCATGTGTCCAGGCTGAGAGAGCATCCCTCATTGTGCAATGGGCACCCAAAAACCATCAGCCTACATTCTTATGTAACTCAGAATTAACTGCTCAGGGGTAGTACCTCACCTTGTGGACATGACCCACCCACACCAATTATTCAACAAAAATGCCTCATAGACATGCCTACAAGCCAACTTTTGATTCCTCCTCCTAGTGTGTCTAGGTTTGTTTCAAGTAGACAAAAGCCAAATAGCATAGTAGGATTGCATGTTAATGAATACTACCATATATTAAAATTTTTCTCATCTCTTTTATTTTTACCTAAAATACTATTAAGTTCAACTAGTGTATGCATGAACACATAAAGTTATTAAGTCATATTTCTTTTATATTTAAATATAATTTACTTAAAACCAAGTACTAATCTTCGATCATTGTCCTTACCTTTAAGATCTACAACTAAATAAAACCTTGATATGGAACAATAGCTGAAGGAAATTGGGTACACAGCTAAATGGACACACCAGATTAGCCCTGACTTTAATTCTGAGAAGTGAAACAATAAATACATAAAAGAAGGAAAGCTGTTATCTAAATTATACTACAAATGCCAGGGACTAGAATTATATATACTTGTGTGATGATTTTTCTTTTATTTGTTCTCTGTCTATCAGAGACACAGAAATATGTTTGGTATTTTTTGAAGCATAATAAATGTTGGTATTAATTTGCAAATCTTTTAGATGGACACATCTGTCAAAGGTGAATATTCAAAGACAGCCTGAAGGTAATAATACCTTATATCCATTGAGCCACTGATGGGAAAGTCCTGGGTATATGTCAATAAATCAAAGCACTGTTGGCCAATAGGGAAGAAAGAGTCAAGGAGGATTCTGGGAAAGAGAGGCAGAGTCAGCCACAATGTAGCCACTATAGGGGTAAGACGTCTGGACCTTTTCTCCTATAAGAGAAATACTTATATTAACAATTATGGGTTAAATACTTAAGTCAGAGCTAGCCAGTAAGAAACCAAGCAAATGGCCAACAGCTTAATAAATAATATAGCCTCCTGTGTGTTCATTTGGGACTGATTCGGCTCTGGAACCAGGCTGGCGGGAAGACAACACTCTACATATGGTTGACAGAAGTGGGATATGAATTTCCATGTAGAATGACAAAAGCTTAAAATGGATTTTAGAAACAAAAGAACAGAGAGAAGCACAGCTTTTTGGTAGCAGCATTTTTCTCAGGTGGTCTCTGTTTTGCTAGTGACAAGCAGAGACTCATGTGGCTCAGTTAAGGGAGTCTTCCTGACTCAGCATAAAAAAAGACTAACAAAGTTCTTTTTAGAAGCTCTGCTAAAAATTGAAAGGTATGTACATACAGCCGGATGTGGCAGTGACCACATCTCCAAGCCAGCAGCTTTTGCTGGATGTCAGCATAGCCTGAGATGGTGGCTGGAGTCAAACTTATGCCCATCATCTTGGAAAAATTGCAGTTTAAACAGCCATTGTTTTTAGCAGATAAGACACATAACCTTAAAAACAAAGATTTACAGTAAAGTCAGATTCAGATGAAGAAAAACTTCTAAAGGTTTATAGTGTGTTTAAAAATATATGTAGGGTTGAGAAAAAGAAACAGCATAGTGGTAAATAAATAGAGAAGCCAGCTGTGGTGGCACATGCCAGTAGGGTTTGCTCCAGAGGCAGAGGCAGGTGGATTCCAGAGAAACCCTGTCTCAGAGAAATAAATAAATAGATAAAAGTAAAAGAAATAGAGTAATAATAGTAGATAAATAAATAAGCTACATAAAGATGGAACATACACAGACAGTCTGGATACTGTATGCTATTATGTTTTTCAGTTTTTTTGATTGCTAAAGAATGGAAAACTGCTAAAGTATACTTGAATATAAATGCTGCTGAATTAATCCAACTTATATATTTCAAAAATGCTTTGAACTCTTACTTTAATACAAGGACCAGTTACTTGGGAAAAGAGTTTTTGTTTATGTTTCCACAGAAAATGGAAATACTTAAGCCAGAGCTAGCCAGTAAGAAACCAAGCAAACGGCCAACAGCTTAATGTGTGTTCATTTGGGACTGATGTGGCTCTGGAAACAGCCTGGTGGGAAGAGAATACTCTACAAGCCACAATTAGCTATTTTTTGCCACAACATGCCCAGAATGATGAGATGCAAGGGAAGATACAGATGTAAACAGTTACTAAGGTATTGTGAGCTTCACTAGCAGTGCTTTAGCAATCTAACATATTTCCCAGTGAAATATTACTTGTTCAAATCATTTTGGGTAAAAGTCCAATAAATACCAGCAGAAATGTATTAAATTTGGAACTTAGGAAAGGTATCTTTACCTAGGAACAGGGAACTCTTGTCTTTGCTACCTAAGGAATCATCATGCTAGCTGTGATAAATGTTTTATTACTCCACAGGGTACACAAAAGAGTAGGTAAAAGGAGAGCAGCTAATCTTGAGCTTCTCTTCATATTGAACTAAGAAGGAAAGTGCTGGATAATACACATAAGTGCTATTGTGCAACCATGTCTCTTGTTTACTAGTTGTTTCATTATTTCAACTGTCTTCAGTACTATATGTCTTGTAAGGCATTTCTCCAAGTGCTTTACATAAATGCTCTCAACGAGGTAATGAGTCAGAAATAAAAGAAACTTCACAATTTCCTTTACACTTTTTGTGGTTGAGAATATATTATGCAGCAGATGTTTTTCATTAAAGTATATCATAAAAATGCAATCTAACATAACCTTAGGATTCAACTTAACAAAACAACTGTAAACCATAAACAAAACAAAAGATGGGCAACAGTCCAAATCTGGCAAAGGCATTATAGTTAACAAATAGCGATTCAATTCTCTTAGCAAGACTAATCCAACTAATTCTAGATTTATTTATTTAGACAAGTAGTTTTCACTATGCCAATGAGGATTAACACTGGGTTTGTATAAGAAGCTGTTGCTGTGTATATCCAGAAAAATTATTGGGCAAAAGCCTATTAGATTAGAATTCAGAAGTTACACATGGTGATCAAAGCGCTCTGGAGTCCTTGGTGATCTATAAAACCAAATGCAGCAATAGATCAGGCAGAATCAAAGATGCCTGGGAAGTCTCAGCACAAGGAACAGGCCATTAGGAACCCCACTGAAGCACTGCTGGTGCAACCATTCGGCCTAGGTCCAACTTGAAAATTTACAAATAATTGACTCAGAGGGAGATGGTTGATCAGCTGTGAAACAACTTTCATATAAAATGCTAGCAGAGGAAATGACATGTTATATGGGAATACTGGAAAGGAATTCTTTAAAGTACAAAGTTCATCTTCTCTACTACCTTAGATGAGAATTGGGTAGTGTGCATTACAAATACAAGAAGAATGTGGAGTGTTAAAATATTCTTCTAAAGTCACATGCTTCACATGAAGATTTTTCATAGCAAGTTCTTAATGTTCCACAAATAGTCACATGCCTCACCAGTTCAGTTTGCTCAATCCCATAAAAGTCTGAGCTGTATGGACCTTTTTTTAAATGCTATATATCATTTAGTACATGTACATTTATGTACTTATGCAATTTTTTTCTGTTTTGCAAAACCAGCTTTTTTGTTCTCCTTCTCTTCCCTTGTATTCTTCTGTCTTTATTCCAAAGCTGGCTTAAAGTAAATTGAATTTCATTTTTCTTGTTTTATAAAGTGATGCTTCATTTTTTGCTTATTTTTCAATCCTTGATTTGATTGTTTGACAATAAAAAGGTCAGATAGTAGTTCATGGTGAATTAGTCCAATTGTCTTATAAAAGGGGAGCCTATGGACCTAAGATGTGAAAATCAAGCCAAACTATTGAACAATGATAACAAAGTCCACTTCCAGCAATGTATTGTACACCCAAAGGATACATAAATGCTGTAGCCATGGATGATATGATATTATTTTAGAAAAATAAACTGGGTTGTGGTTGCATACTCCTTTATTCCCAGCATTTGGGAGACAGAGACAGGCAGATCTCTGTGAGTTCAAGACCAGCCTGGTCTACAAGAGCTAGTTCCAGGTCAGCCTCAAAGCCACAGAGAAACCTAGTCTCACAAAAAAGAGAAAAAAATAAAATAGCAGTATTAAATCAACTCTTCAGATTGTTATCAAAATTATACACAGTGACCAAATATCTTGTTCAAAGTCTAATAATAGCCAACAGGAAAATTTCCGCTGTTTATAATTTACTACAGAAAATTACATCAGTCCAAGAGATTTCGCTTGAATCATGTTACTACCACCTACCCTAATTATTGACAAATGATTGGATAAATAGATGATCTGCTTAGATTTTATGTTAGTTGGCTGGTTTCTGTCTCAGACATTGGTTTAACCAAAAGGCCTCCAAAGATAGAAAATTTAGGTAATTTAGAATTCTTCTATGGTTATTCATGCATGGATTTCCATTCCCTATTGATTTTACTCAGTATACCTATGACCTCGGGCCTCTATTCTATTACTGTTAAAAATGAAGACATCTCCCAAAGCATAAGTTAATAGTTGCATAATACTCACTAAGTATTCACCAAAGTAAACTTGGGCCTTTAAATGTATGTGTACTATATACTTCACATAAGTCATTTGCAGAGATTACTCATCATATTGAATACGTAGAAACTTTTCAGGAGTGACAACTGTTATTTAGAAACTCTTGTAAATATTGCCAGGATTTCTTTTAAGAATAATCCATCCTCTTCTCAGCTTCCTAATGAATAAAACCTGGGCTCACAGGAATAGCTGATAGCAATCTACAATTAGGTTGCTGAACCTTCCTCTCTGAAATTATGTTACTTAATACCCACTCTTTTGACACCTCTTACCTTCATTACTGCTGCTCAGTCTTAGTGGTAGTCGGCGACTCTCAACACATGACCAAATACACTCCTTCGTATGTGACAAAGAACACTCCTCGGCCTGATTACTACACAACAATCCCTCCCTTATTGTCCTGCATTCCTCTCTCCCATCCCCCTACCTCGTTTCCCTTATTTAAGCCTGTACAAAATTTTCATTAAATGCAGCCTGATAAGCCATGTTTTCTTGCTGTCCACCTTCTCTTGTCCCATCATTCCAGGTTTTCGTGGGCTCGACTCCCATTGTGCCCTGCTGGCCAGGGCAAATTGGCACCCAATGTGGGGTTTGAAAACCCTAGGGACTCCAGGAATGCTCCTGCACCCAGGGATGCAGGCCTGCCCCTGTTCACTGAGCCACCGTGCCTGAGGGGGGAAAGCACCAGCTTGCATAGGTAGCCACAGCTCAACATGACTGTGAGACAGACTTGCAAAGAGGTCACCATGGCTCCACACAGCTGTGAGAAGAAGCCACAGTGATCGCCACGGCTTTACCCGCATGAGACAGAGCTGGAGGAGTGACACAGCAGTGCAAGGTAAGCTTACGCCATGGGACAAGCATTTAGCAAACAAGATGTGTTCATTGAGCCACTCAAGAAGTCTCTCAAGACACAAGGAGTAAGGGTTAAAATCAAGGATCTTAAAATATATGATTAGAGCTATGAGACAGAAAACTATCGGTCAGATGAGTTGAAATAAAGCAAAACTAAGTACAGAAAATTTTAGAGTTTAAAAGTTTTCAAAGGATCCTTCCTTCTCACAGAAGCCTCCACTGCAGCTGTATCAGAGCTGTGCCAGGGCTTGGGGAAGAAAAATGTGACTGCACATACAAGAAAGACAATATAAAATATCTGCCCCTGAAGCAGATAGCAGAGGCCTCCACACCTACTAGGAGTGGCTAAATGAAAAAAAAAAACATAAGGGGTAGAGAGCTTGGGATATGTATAAATAATAATTTATTGAGTATCAGGATGGAGAGTCTTCCTGTCCCTCATTTTTATCTAGAGAATAGAAGTTAATATGTGATTTGGAAAAAGTTTTGAGAAGACTCAGGGAACTTCCACTTGGTCAGTCCCCACCCACAAAGGTGTCAGTGTAGACAGCAAATTAGGCCATGTCAGCTGAGATGCAAATGAGGCCTTGTCAGCTAGTGAGAGCTTTGCCGGTTACATTGGAAAAGACTGTTTACAAATTTTAAGTAATTTTCAAAAGTTATTTGGGACATAATGTTATATTGTAATAAAAATTGAATCAATTTGGAGAATTAAAAAGATAGTTTACAATCTCTCAGTGATTTTTCAGAAGTGTTGGGAGATATTCAATGGTTATGTCCCTTTTTAAAGGGCATTCATGAAAACTTAGTATGATACATGTTCCTTATTCCAAACATCAAGTTGATTGGTTGTTTCAAAACAGTGATTCATGGGAAATTACTTTTGCTCAATTTTCAGGGACAATTGATAATCAGATTACATCTCATAGGTTATTACAGTTTGAGCCAATGCATCCTTTTATAGTCTCCAAAATGGTAAAAAAAATATAGTCCTGTAAAAATGTTGTGATAGATTTTACTAATGGTTATTCTAATGGAAGAGTGGCTTATGTTATAGGTGGTAAGAAATATGTGAAGCAAACAACTGTGGCTTCAACTCAGATAGTCAAGTTATGAGCTGTTACAATGGTTTTTCAACTTCTAGTAAATGATTCGTTTAATTGTATACTGACAATCATTATGATTTTTAATGTTCTTCAAATAATAAAGACAGTTAAGTGCATTGAAACTAACAATGATCAGGTTATAATATTATTTGAACAGATTCAAAATTAAATTTTTATGTTTTGTGGGTAACATAAGAGCTCATTCAAACCTTCGCAGTCCACTGGCTAGAGAAAACAAGTCAACAGATAGATTAACAAAATCAGTTGCTTTGACTCTGGTAGAGAGAGCTCTGCAGTCTCATAATTTTCATCATCAAAATAACAAGTAAAGGAAAGAAATATGGTTTAACTAGAGAGACTGCTTGTCAAAATTATCAAACAATGAGTTGTGCCCACAATATTTATCTATAACTAATTTAAGAGTGAACCATAGAGGCATACTTCCTAATGATTTATGCAAATGGATGTTACTCATGTTACAGAATTTGACAAGTTAAAATACATATGCATGGGAGCTGATAGGTATACAGGTTTTTTGATGGCCACCACACAAACTGAAAAAGTCACCAAGCATGTGATAAGTCACTGTTTAAATTTTTTTGCTTATATGGGAGCTCCAAAATTGATAAAGAATAGACAATAGATCTGGATATTCTAATACTACATTCAGCTATTTTGTACTCAATAGAAAATTTATCACAACAGGTATTCCTTATCATCCTCAAGAAATTGTGGAACGTGTTCATAGATTCTTAAAAATGCAACTTCTAAACTTCTATACATGTAGAAATGAAATGACTTATTTCGTGCTGCCTACAAATTGGACAGGGTTATATGTATTAGCTACCCTTCTCCCAGATGTAGAGTTTATTCCAGGAAGTGAGCCCATTCCAGTACCTAGCATAGATTATCTTATTCGTAGACATAAGAGAGCTACCTAATTCATCCCCCTGTTAATGGAACTTGGAGTATCGGGGGCCTTAGCCACTGGCTTCACATACATGTGAGTAGCTATTCAGACATACTCCACAATGAACCTTAGTCACATGTTGACTGCAAAAATGGCTATAAAATCACCTTTGTCTCCACATGATGCATTAAATCATGCATTCTTCATTTTAAAATTCTTAAATATGGATGCCAGTAAACAATCTGCTACAGACAATTCTGGCATGATGAAACTCGAGTAACTTTGGATAACGTCAGATTAAAAACATCCATACACTAGACAGTAGAAAAGACCCAATTTGGGGTGGAGGAAATGTTTGTGTTTTCTTACAGGAACTGAACAAACCTCGGTGGCTACCAAAACTTTTGTTGAGATGCATGGAGCAGAAAAAAAACCTGAAACCATGGAAAGCTGCCCAAGCCAATTCCAGTGAAACATGCTGAAGCAATGTTCCTGATTCTGCATAGACTGCATAGCCCCTACCCCACCCAGTTTCCAAGTTACCTCAACCCATTCCCACCTCTGCAACCTCACTCTCTTCACAGATACTAACTCTGCTTATCTGATCCCTGAGAATGGTGGGTCTCACAGGATGGCCTTACTACCTGCATCTACTCACCCCTCCTAAATTCTGCCCCTGTGTTTTACATTTTAGTTAAATTACTTCCCCACCTTAACTATTATTCTAAACAAGATGTGCTTTTGGCGTCTGGAGCCACAGGAATAGGCACTGGGATTTCATTCCTTTTGCTGTCAAATAGCCATGACTAAGCTCCAAACCTCTACAGATAATAACCTCCATAGTTTACAAAAGGGCATCACCAGCCTCGAAAAAAAATCCTTAGTCTCTCTCTCTCTCTCTCTCTCTCTCTCTCTCTCTCTCTCTCTCTCTCTCTCTCTCTCTCTCAGAAGTTGTACTCCAGGACAGATAAGGCCTAGACTTGTTGTTTTTACAACAAGGAGGAATCTGTACCGCCCTAAAAGAGGAATGCTGCCTCTATACAGATTACAGAAGTGACAATAGAGAATATGGCCATGGAACAGGAGCTAGGCTGGTTCCAAAATTGGTTCTCAGCCTCACCCTAGATTACCACCCTACTCCCTTCCATTTTAGGATGCCTTGCTGGCTTTTTTTTGCTAGCATTTGTCTCTTGGGCCATCAAGAGGTTAACTGATTTATCCACCAACTGGTTGACTCCCTGACTCAAAGCGTACCCAAACTCACTATCGCAGGCTTGACCTCAAAGATCATGGTCATGGGAAACCTTTAGAAGGTGACAACCCACAATCAAGGGGGTCACTTCCTAGGGAGATATCCTTCTGCTATTAACAAAATTAAAATGTCTCCCACTGAGGTGCACCCTGTGAGTGTAGTGAAGAGGCCACCACAGTTGCCTATCCTGGGCTTCATGGGGATATATCTGGTTGCATGAGGGTTGATGTCATAAAATCCCTTCCCTCCACAACAGGACATCGTGACTGGCCTGAGCAAGCTTGCTTACAAAGGCTGGGTTAGTGTGCTCCAGGATATATGTCATATAACCATCCAGGAGGACCAGGATCCCTGCTCCCACTCCTGGTGATATAGTGTCAATAGCTTGCCTTCTTACTTGGATAAAAAAGGGATGAATAGTCAGAAGTGATAACTGTTATTTAAAACCACTTGTAAATACTGCCAGCTTTTTTTAAAAGAATAATCCATCCCCTCCCCAGCTTCCTAATGAATAAAACTTGGGTTCAGAGGAATAGCTGATAGCAATCTACAGTTAGGTTACTGAACCCCGTCCCTGCAATTAGGTTATTTAGTACCTACCCTATTAATACCTCTTACCTTCATTCCTGATGGTCAGGCTTGGTGGTGGTCTACACCCCGCAGTATGTGACCAGGAACACTCCTTGGTATATGACCAAGAATACTCCTCGGACCGATTACTAGGCAATGACCCCTCCCTTATTGTCCTGCATTCCTCTGTCCCATCCCCCTACCTCATTTCCCCTATTTAAACCAGTACAACATTCTCATTGAATGCAGCTTGATAGGCCATGCTGTCTTGCTGTCCACCTTCTCTGTGTCTTGTCCAGGTTCCTGTGGGCTCAACCCCATTGTCCCCTGCCAGCCAGGGCAGAAACTGAGTAGAAATAACCCTGCTGATCAGTCAGTTATAGGCCTAGGCTTTGAAGCATTGATTACTTTATTCTTAATCCAGAATCCATGAACACAAAGCTCAGCCTAATTAATACTTAAAATGCTTTGAGAGAATATTTTTTAAATTTTTAGAAAGCATTTCTTATGATGAAAATAATTTCTAAAAATTATTGAGAATTTCTTGAGAAGCCTTTATTACCTCTTGAGTATGTATAATGATCATAATTCACCTTATTATTTCTTTCACACTGCCCTTGCTTTGAACTATATGAAATTATCTTTCTAGACAAACTCCAACTTAGCTTCAGAAAATAAACTAAAAAACACAATGTCCCTTAGATTTCCTCACAGCTATGAATATTGCATTCAGTATTTTGAATCCGCATGAGTCTTACTAAATTCATTTGGCAATAGTATATTATTTTTAAAAGTTATTTCTCAGAGCAAGACCTACATAGGTCAGATCTTAGGAAACTGTGTTTTATAAATGCCATTCCTGATAATGAACTTGATGTCCATAACCATCCTGGAGCTTTCATCCAGTGACTGATGGAAGCAGAGGCAAACACTGAACTGAACCTACGGAACCCAATGACAGAGAGACAGGAGCAATTAGCAAATTGTCAAAGAATGGTCTGGCAAAACCAGCAGAGACAGCTGATCTGAACAGGGGAGAGATATTGCACCCCAGACCAAAAGCTGGGAGGCCAGCATGGGACTGATCCATACCCCCTGAATGTGAGAGTCAGTGAGGAGGCCTGGGCAACCTATGGGACCCTGAGCAGTGGATCAGTGTTTATCCCTGGCATACAAACAGATATCATGTGTCCATAACACAAAGAAGGATGCTCTCTCAGACTGGACCCTTAGGGGAGTACCTGGACCCTACCTTGAGTGAAATGACAGACTCTAGATATCCCCCTATGTGGAAGGAAATGGTGATAGAGAGGCTAGGGGGATGGTGGGGGAGTGCGGGAGGAGTGGAGGGATTGCCAACTGGGATTGACATGTAAAACAAGCTATTTAAAATTAAAATAATAAAAAAATGTGGATTTGTAGTAGACAGTGAAAAACCTGGGAGTAATAAAGACTATTAATTTGCAAAGCAAGTAGAACCTTAGCACAGACATAAACAGTAACCAATAAAACAGAATCAGTAAACCTGTGCACTATTACCCCTAGTCTCACAATTTCTACCTCAAAAAACTTATATATTTCTATTTGAACAGAAAATTGTTAGTTCTGGAAAAAAAGCATGACTATCCTCCACCCTTTCTGTAATATATAACCATATATAACCTATTTGTAAATAATTTATGTTTCCAACTGCATTACCCTTATTTTATTTGATATTCAAAAAATTATTAAAGTAGTATAGGTGTTTTGGGAGATAACACTCATAATTGAAAGATTTTCCTACATGATAGGTGGGAAGACAGACAGATAGAGGATTTATGACTTAATGAATAACTCTCATAAATTACCTGTTTGTGTAAGGAGTTAATGGGTTTTCAAGTAGTCATAAGGGATTTTAAAGGCAGATATACATATATTGTTAAGACAGTTTTAGAATTAACTTATATATTATAAATTCTTCATGTGTGTAATAATCCACTAAATATAAAACAATATCATATGTTTAGAAATAATGCTTAATTGATTATAATGTGTGGAAAAAAAACAAAGCACAATGTCTTTTTTGACTATTCAGAAATATTGATTTTCACAAATAATTTGTAAGAATTTTATGATATATGATACATTTGAATAAATGCATATAACCAACATATATTTATCAGTGTGGACTGTATGCATACTAGATATAGCTGGTGGCAAAGCAAGTAGAATATTAAAACTCAGTTGATGTAATTTTTGTACAAGTACTTCAGACAGATCAAAGTAAATATTCCAACAAAAGAATGTCACAAAATTATACATGTAAAAGAATACAAAGTTCAGATGTAAATAGCAATATATTTTTCAAGAAATGTTTGCACTGATTAGAGTAGAAACTTATTGTTAATATACTAGTATTTCAGTGTTTGTGATACTCACAATATTGGTATTAAAATCATTCAAAAGAACAAGTGTGCTAGTTTTGATTGTAACCCAGAATAAAACTCATCACTTAAATGAGGTGGTGACCACTACTCCCAAGGATTACAAAATCATTTCACTGATTAAATCTATGATGATCTATTTGCATATCTACTTCTTGCTGACTGATGAATGTACTTAGTTTAATAGATACCTTGGTATCATTAGACTCAAATGTGAAGAGTCCAACAGAAGGACTTACCAAATTTTGCAAAACAGTGATAGGAGCCATGCTCCAGACATAGTTTTGGGAACCATTTCTGGCATAGGGGGCACTGATGCATTAAGTTTAATCATATAGTTAGTAAAGTCAACATCCATCCTTCCTGTGTCTGGTAAAACAGCACTATACTGAGCCATATTCCAAACTACTGCTTCCACTCCCAGAATTTTTAAGAGTTGAATTTTAGTCCTAGTGAAGTTCATATCTCATATGCAAAATCCTAATGAAATTTTCCATATCTGATATATGAAGGTCAGTGCTGTTATATATTATGATATTCTATCATCTGTCTGCACTTTGAGAATTTTGGGTAGAATTTTAAATTTGATTTTCATCATGTATTGAGATGGCATGCTTTCTATAATGAAGCTAAAGAAAAGAATTTCTTTTGACATTATAAATCAATATTATAGCAATACTTTTATTACTCTTTACTTCTTTTTCTCTTCTACCAATATGTAAATAGATTTAATGCTAGCAGTGACATTTTGTAAGAAATCTCCTTTGACACATTTTTATTTCACACAACTTCAATGTGTTCCAGACAATCCCTTCCTAAATTTTATCAGGGTCCAGGTTGGAATTCTTCTAATCTTTATTCTTCTGTGCAATATGTTACTAAGTGTTTCTTTTCAAATTTTACACTCTGACTTTGAATTTGCTGTCTTTGATGTTCTCAGTTTCTATGTTGAAACCAAATAATCTCAGTTCAACAACAACTTAATGGAAGCCAGTTTGGAGCAGACCCTGTTGCTTATTGCTGAAAGCAAAATGTAATAAAAGGATATAATTTGTAAGGAAATAGCAAGAGAAAACTGCATTTGAAGGTGACTAGAATTTTACAAGGGAAAACACTGTACTTTATATGCAGCAAAGAAAAGAACAGAAAGAGACATAGAGAGACAACAGTACTAAAAGAGTTCATGTGTATGGTTATTCCTTTTCCCCATTGACTCAACAGACTACAGAAATAAATGGGAAACTTTAGTGGGATGAATTTTGGTTGCATTTGTGTGTATGCTTGTGTGGCTCTTTTTCTGTTTGCGTACCACTCGCATGTAGTGCCCAGAAGGCCAGAAGAGGGCAACAGATCCCCCCAGAAACAGAATTAGAGGTGGTTGTGAACACCCTATTATTCACGCTGGGAAATGAAGGTAGGGCTTCTGAAGGAAGTATTCTTAATATCTGAGACCCATCTCCCATCCCTCCTTTTAATTTGTAAATAAAACTCTCCATATTTTATGAGAATCAATCACATTTATATATAAATGGATTCTTTGGGACAATTTCTTTTAACTTCAACTTTGAAAGTTAGTCTCACATACAGGCCAACTCTGCAGTACTGTATGTTTCCCGGTATTTCTAGGCACCTAACCTGAGAAGGAGATTTACTCTTTCTTATCCTTTATTTATTTATCTTATATTCACATTTTTAATGCTCAAACAGAAATTTGATCACCCAAATACTTCTAAATTTTTGTCTCTCAATTTGTTTAGTAAACTTACTCTAAACTTTCTCTACTTTTCATGGCGTGAAAAGATGATACTTCTAGAGATAATCCTTCGAGAGATGATCCTTCGAGAGATGATCCTTCTAGAGATGATTCATATGCCATTGTCTGAATATATCACGCATTTACATATTACATCATTGGCTGAAGTTCATTTTTTTGCACTGCATAAACCTACATGTGGGGTTTAAATGCTGTGGTCATCTTCACTATCAATTTGACAGGATTTAGAATCACCTAAGAGATACACTCCTACAATATTCATGGGGGTATTTTCAGAGAGGTTTAACTGGGAAAGAATGGGAGCAGTAGGCTGGGTTCACTGACTGAATAAAAGAAAAGAAAGGAGAAATTTAATCACCAACATCTAACTTTTTCTGTTTCTGCACTGCCTATGCAATAAAACAAGTTATGTCACACTAATGTCATAAAATACTGGCTAGAAAATACAGCCACTTGGAAGAAAAAGTGGTCATTTCTCACAAAGATGAACCATGCAGTTCCTATGATATATCCTATGATAACCTATATAACTTCTTAAACTTGAACCTCTGGAGGGCTAAGACTGCATACAACATATTTGTTTCTAGAGTTCCTTCCTTCCTTCCTTCCTCCCTCCCTCCCTCCCTCCCTGCCTGCCTGCCTGCCTTCCTTCCTTCGTTCCTTCCTTCCTTCCTTCTTTCTTTCCTTCCTTCCTTCTTTTCTCCCTCACTTTCTCTTTATCCTTCCTTCCTTGCTTCTCTCACTCTTTCTTTCTTGCTCTTTCATGTATATATGCATGATTGCTAGACATTTGTTGAAAACTGCATTTCTTGCACATTGATTTGCATTTAATTCATTTGTCAGAGGACAGGTTTCGTGAATTATAATCCTGAATGCTCTATTCTTTCCTGTTGATCAGTTAGATTTCTGTTGCCATGTCTGGTCTTAATTATTGGGAAATCAAAGTCCCATTCAGGAAGTCCTTTCCTACAGTTGTATCATGTAGAGCACTGCCTGTGCTTTCTTTTAGGAGTTGTAATTTATCAGGACTAACGTTTACGAATTTCCCCTTATAATCACATATAAGTAGTTTTCATCCCTCAAGGAAATAGATGGAGACCATTATGGAAATCCACAACCAATTGCAATTCAGAGTTTTGGAGTCCTGTCCTATTTACAAACTCCTTATCACCTAAAGCTCAGAGAACATTGAAGAGGCGGTGCTGGAAATGAGTTTCCTGGGAGATTGTGTCTTCTAGGAATTTCAGAAGCTATACCCATAAAGAGTGACTGACTAAACATGAGCAGAACAAGGACAACAGAAATAGACACTGTAGCATGGACAGGGGAAAGCCTAAGAGGCCATAAACTTACAAAAAGAACTATTGACAACTAAGGAATGCTAAGAGCAGAGGAGGAGAAATATTCTTTCCCATGGAAGGAAAACATACATGCAAACAATGTTACACAGACTGAGCTGGTTGTATTGATACATTTAGGAATATATATGTATATACATAAATGTATATAATAACAATTCATGAAAAATGAAAAAAAGAATGAAGGGACTTATGGGAGGTTTTAGCGAGAGGGAACGGGAGGAAGAAATGGGTAATGATATAATCTAATAAACAATAATTAAAAGTAAATACATTTTTAATTACTATATCCCCATCAGCACTTGCTTTCTTTTACTTAAAACATTTTTGTGCATGTGTATGTAGGGTGTATTTGTGTGTATGTGTGTGTTATGTATGGGTAGGGTACATACCAAAGTGTGCATATGGAGGTCAAATGAACATTTTATAAAGTTAGTTCTGTCCATTCGCTGTATGTGTTTCTAGGAATTTAATTTCCATAAGCACCTTACCCAGTATGTCCCCTCTCTGGATCATTTTTTATGATTGCCATTAAAGTTGTGTTAAGATGTCATTTTAATTTGAATTTACATGATGGCTAAAAATATGAAACATTTTTTACATGTTGACTCCTTTATATTTTATTGTCTAAGGCAATCTGCTTATTTCATTACCTCATTGACTGATTAGAAATTTTTGTTATTTACAGGTTTAAACTCTTCATCTATTCTATAACACCCTTGTATAACACCAAATGTTTTCTTTTAATTTGTAGGATTTGTTTTCACTCATCTGATTCCTGATATTTTTAAATTCTTTTTACATATTCTATTATTTTCTAGAGAATTGGTTTGTTGAAAAGAATGATAGAATCAAATATGGGAAGTTTATTTTTAAAATCTTTTGATACATATTTATAAATTGTCATTCAGAATATTTGTGCCAATTTGTACTTCAATCAGCAAATACACAACTGTCTCCTATGACTCACAGAACTGAGTTGCCAAATGATGCAAAAAACAAATGGAAATGCAGTTACCAGTTATCAACATGCTGCTTAGTTTCTCAGTGGAGACATAATTAAATACATTGTAGAACAAAACGCATGCAATTTGTTATAGAAATAAAATACGTCTTCACTTACACATTTGTCAAAATGTTCATAATCATAGATACATGAAATTTTAAGTAGTGCTCTGATTGCTTTGCTGTATTTTAGATGTGTATTTTGTTATTTACATCTGAGTTTTCAGATTTTGTTTTGTTTTGCGGTACTGGCCGACTAAACTAAGGTCTTGTGTATGCTGGTGAACTATACCATAGACCCAAGTTTCATAAACAGTGAATGTTTATGATAAGTATTAAGTAGTAAGCCTGGCTTGCTTTGTACTCAAGACCTGTATATTCCTAAACTATCTATGAATTATTTCATCAAATCTATATATAGTTTAGTAAGAATACAACAAATGTCAAATAAGGATTAGAGCTAAATTCTAATTAATTATCAATTAAAACCTGGAATCAGATAGCTGGCAAAAGCTGAAAGATCAGAGAAGCAAAGGACTAGCCACAGTCACTTCTTACCTCTCTGAATCCTCAGATTCAAAGGGTCGAAATCCGTCTTTTCCCTGCCTTATCGCGACCTCTGTCTACCTAACCTCATCAATTCCTGTCTCATGTCTGTACAGACCTCTAGACCTCTATGGATGGCTAGGGGCTAGCTCCATCCTCTGATCTCCAGGTATGCTTTGTTTGTCAGAACATAAACAAAAAAGCACACAGCAAGGATCATATTTACAATGACACTATTGAGAAGCAACACAAACACATCTTATGTATTTATCATCCTCATAGCGTCCTGCTTTTGAATGCTAATAGGATTCTAAAATATATCAACTCAGTCAATTACTTTGTTAGTAGGAAGATAATCAACTTCTAACGTGTGGGAGTCTAGGCTGAGTCCAGCCACTTGAGGGCAATTTGGAAATATTGTGGAAGCTATTGTTTGCTGTAAAGAATAACTAGCTTGCTCCTGGTGCATGCCTCTCTAAATGTAATTTATGTAAGCCAAAGTTGAGTACTGGTCAATTTTGAGCAAGTCAGTATGTGGTAAGTTGAATGTTATTGGTCCCCTAAGTTCATAGGAAGTGGCATTATTGGAGTGAGTATGGCCTTTCTGGAGAAAGTATGTTACTATGGGGACAGGCTTTGAGGTCTCTTTCGCTCAAACTTCATTCAGTGTAACACAAGGATCATTTGCCTGAAAGACGTAGGATATTCAGATACCTCTCCAGAACTATGCGTACTGTGTACTACCATGTCCCAGTATAACAGTAATGAGCTGAACCTCTGAACTCTAAACAAGCCACCACAATTGAGTGTTTTCCTTTATAAGACTTACCGTGGTCATGGTGTCTCTTCACAGTTATAAAAACCTTAAGTCAGACAGTCTAAGCACAGAAGGTTGACATGGAAGTTCCTGATCATGGCCTAGTTGTCTGGGTCTATAGGTAGGTCCTTACTACACATGTACTTAGTTTTATGACACCATGCTCATATATAAATTTGCTGCTATGTACACACTGGCTATCTCATAAAATAACTACAAAATCTGACACATTATAAGATTTTATTGCCTCTCATGGTTGCTGATTGAAATCTATTATAAATTAGGATTATTTTGTAGGTTGTAACATGTTTTGCTGAGCTGTGTGTATAATATTGGCACAAGAATATCTGCTACTGTAGCCAAAACTCACCTCAGTGATAGATTATTTGTGGCAAATACCTCAGCCAACAGAGTAGCAGTCTGCATGAGGCAAGAGGATAGTTTGGTTTAACATGACTAAGAAGATGCTGGAGGTTCAAACTCTGAGAGTGTGACTCCACTTTAGGCATATATTTTAATTTTCTTTCTTTATTTAAATTAGAAACAAGCTTGCTTCACATGTCAATCCCAGCTCCTTCTCCCTCCCTTCAACCCCCACCCACCACTAACTCCCACAAACCCCCAACCTAAACCCCTCCCCCTCCTCAGAGAGGGTGAGACCCTCCATGGCAGATCTCCAAAGTCTGTCATAGCATCCTGGGCAGGGCCTAGGTCCTCCCCCATATGTCCAGGCTGAGAGAGCATCCCTTCTTAGGGAATGGACTCCCAAAGTCCATTCTTAGGCCAGGAACAAATAATGAACTACTACCCAAGGCCCCACAGATTCCCCCTCACTGACACCCACATAAAGGGCATCTAGATTACTCCCGTGTTAGCCTTTCAGCCTTCAGTCTAGGATCCATGAACTCCCCCTTGTTCAGGTTATGTGTTTCTGTGTATTTTACCAACACATTCTTGACCCATTTGCTTATCACACCTCCCTCTCTGCAACTGGGTTCCAATAGTTCAGTTCAGTGTTTAGCTGTGGGTGTCTGCCTCTGCTTACATCAGCCACTGGATGAAGGCTCTAGGATGTCATATAAGGTAGTCATCAATCTCATTATCAGGGGGAGGGCATTTAAAGTAACCCCTCCACTATTGCTTATATTGCCAGGTGATGTCATCTTTGTAGATGTATATAGATTTTACTATGTTCAGGTATATTGCTGTTATCCCTGATCTCTCCAGGACCTTTATCATGAAGGATGTTTTATTCTGTTAAAGGCTTCTTCAGCATCTAGTGAGATGATCATGTGATTTTTGTTTCTCAGCCTATTTGTATGGTGGATTAAATGATGGAATTTTGTATCTTAAACCACCCCTGTGATTAAGTCTACATGATCATCGAATATGATTTTTCTGCTGTGTTCTTGGATTCAATTTGCCAATATTTTATTGAGTAATTTTCCATCAATTTTCATGAGGGAGATTATTCTATAGTTCCCTGTCTTGGTTGTGATTTTGTGTGATTTGGGTAGTAAGTTAATTGTAGGCTCATAAAAAGAATTTGTCAGTCGTCCTACTGCTTCTGTATTGTGAACAATTTGAAGAGTATTGGTAGTAGATCTTCTCTGAATTTCTGGTAGAATTCTGCACTGAAACCATCATGACCTGGATTTTTTTTTTGGTTGGAAGACTTTTGATGACTGCTTTTCTTTCATGAGGGGTTATAGCTCTATTTAAATTATTTATCTGTCCTTGATTTAATTTCTTAAGTGATATCTATCCAGAAAATTGCCCATTTCCTATAAATTTTCCAATTTTGGAGAGTACAGATTTTCTTTTTTTAATTGTTTTAATTTTAAAATTAAATTAAAAACAAGGTTGCTTCACATGTCAACCCCAGGTCCCTCTCCCTTTCCTTCCCCTCCTCCCGTGCCCTCCCACCAACCACCCCATACCCCCTCATTTCCCAGGTAAGGTGTGGCCCACCATGGGGTGTCCATAGTCTGTCATTTCATCCAGGGCAAGGCCTAGACCCTCCCCCAATAGTCCAGGATGACAGTGCATCTCTCATTGTGAGATGGGTACCCAAAGTCCATTTGTATGTGAGGGATAAATACTGATCTACTACCCAAGGCCCAATAAATTTCCTAGGCCTCTTCACTGATGCCCACATTCAGGGGGTCTTGATCAGTGCCATGCTGGATTACTAGCCATCAGTCTGGGATTCAAGAGGTAACCCTTGTCAAGTCAGCTGTTTCTGGGGGTTAAACCAGCCCAGTCTTTACTCCTTTACTCATCAGTCCTCCCTCTCAGTCACTGGGTTCCTTGAGTTCAGCTCAGTGTTTATCAGTAGGAATCTGCCTCTGCTTCCATCAGCCATTGAATGAACGTTTTGTTTCCCAGGTTCTCTGGCAGTAAGATTGTAGGCTGGCACTCCCCAGATCTGTGTCTCAAATCCATAAATGAGAGAGTACATATCATGTTTCTTTTTGTGACTGGGTTACCTCACTCAGGATGGTTTCTTCTGGTGCCATCCATTTGACTGCAAATTTCAGGATTCCATTGTTTATGTTTTTCTGCTGAATAGTACTCCATTGTGTAAATGTACTACATTTTCTCTATCCACTCCTTAGTTGAGGAGCATCTAGGTTGCTTCCAATTCTGGCTATTACAAATAATACTGCTATGAACATAGTGGAACAGATGCCCTTGTTGTATGAATGGGCATCTTTTGGATATATGCCTAAGAGTGGAATTGTTGGGTCTAGTGGTAGGCTTATTCCCATTTTCCTGAGGAATCTCCATACTGATTTCCAAAGTGGCTGTACAAGTGGGCACTCCCACCAGCACTGTAAGAGTGTTCCCCTTCCTTCACACCCTCGCCAGCATAAATTGTCATTGGAGTTTTTGATTTTCGCCATTCTGACAGGAGGGAGATGGTATCTCAGAGTTGTTTTGATTTTCTTTTCCCTGATGGCTAGGGATGTTGACCCCTTTCTCAACTGTCTGTAAACCACTTTAGTCTCCTCAATTGACAATTCTCTGTCTAGTTCTGTACCCCATTTTTTATTGGATCCTTTGGTGTTGTAGAGACTTGCTTCTTGAGTTCTTTGTAAATTTTAGAGATCAGCCCTCTGTCAGATGTGGGGTTAGTGAATATCTTTTTCTAATCTGTGGGCTGCCTTTTTGTCTTGCTGACTGTGTCCTTGCCTTACAGGAGCTCTTCAGTTTCATGAGGTCCCATTTATTAATTGTCGATCTTAGTGTCTGTGATACTGGAGTCATGTTTAGTAAGCAGTCTCCTGTACCAATTCGTTCAATAGTGCCTCCTACTTTCTCTTCTGAGAGGTTCAATGTGGCTGGATTTATGTTGAGGTCTTTGATCCATTTGGACTTATGTTTTTTGCGTGACGATAAACATGGATCTATCCACATTCTTCTATATGCCAGCATCCAGTTATGCCAGCACAATTTGTGAAGATGCATTCTTTTTTCCATTGTATATTTTTACTTTCTTTGTCAAAGATAAGATGTTCATACATGTGTAGGTTAATATCAGGGTATTCAATTCGATTCCATTGGTCTACCTGTCTGTTTTTGTGCCAATACCAAGCTGTTTTCATGACTACAGCTCTATAATAGAGCTTGAAGTAAGGGATGGTGATGCCTCCAGATGTTACTTTGTTGAGTAATGTTGTTTTGGCTATCCTGGGTCTTTTGTTTATCGGTACAAAATTGATTATTGTTGTTTTAAGGTCTGTGAAGAATTTTGCTGGTATTTTAATGGGGATTGCATTGAATCTGTAGATTGCTTTTAGCGGGATGCCATTTTTACTACATTGATCCTATATTTCCATCTTCTTGTGTCTTCTTTAATTTTTTTCTTTAAAGACTCAAATTTTTTGTGATATAGGTCTTTCACTTGTTTAGTTAGCGTTACCCCAAGGTATTTTATGTTGTTTGTGGCAATTGTAAAGGCTGATGTGTCTCTGATTTCTTTCTCAGCCCTTTTATTGTGTGTATATAGTAGGGCTACTGATTTTCTTGAGTTGATTATGTATCCTGCCACTTTGCTGAAAGTATTTATGAGCTTCAGGATTTCCCTGGTTGAGTTTTTTAGATCACTTATGTAAACTATCATATCATCTGCAAATAGTGAAAGTTTGACCTCTTCTTTTCCAAATTGTATCCCCTTGACCTGCTTATATTGAAAAGGTATGGTGTCTTCAACACCTGAGATTATCTCTTCCATCTCTTATATTCTGTTTGTTATGCTTTCATCTTTAGTACATAAACATTTGCCCAGCTTTTCTATTTCCAGGTTTCCTTCAGACTGTTTTTTTCTTCTTTCTCCTTCTTTCTTTTTTATTGTCTCTATTTCAGTTTTCAACCCTTGCACTGTTTGAATTGTTTCTTGCAATATTTGCCTTGTCTTTTATCCATTTGTTGCATTTTTGGTTGTTTTTTCTATTTCTTGCATTTTTTGGTTTGTTTTTTCTTCCATTTCTTTAAGAGGTTTTCCCATATCCTCTTTGAAGGCCTCTATCATTTTCATGAAATTTTTTTAAGGTCACACTCTTCTGCTTCATTTGCATTGGAATTTTGGAATCTTGCTGCTGTAGAGTCTGTAGAATCTGGTGGTGACATATTTGTTTTTCTGTTGTTGAGTGTGTTTTTGTATTGTCTCCTTCCCATGCCTTTTTCTAGTGGTTGCAGAAAGAGCTGCTTCCTAGCCTGGTGGTTAGGGGACCAGGGATTCCTTTCAGTGGGTGCAAGCTAGTTCAATACTCTGGTAGTTCTTCTCTTCCTGGTCCTACTCCTGATCCCATGTTTGGAGAAGAAAACCAGGAATCTGGTGTGCATAGGCTCCCGCTGGGTGGGGGGGCTCAATAGCATTCTCCAGGCACTGCAACAGGTGCTCAGAAACAGGCTCCACAATGCCTGGTCCGGTTAGTGGAGAAGAAGACCAGGAATCTGGGGTGTGTAGCATCTGCCAGGCAGGGAAGCTCAGTGGAGGTCCCCAGGCAGTTTCCGGGCACTGGAAGTAAGTCCCGGATATAGGGCCTGGTTTACCTGGTCTCATGGGTGGAGAAGAAGGCCAGAAAACTGGAGTGCATAGGCTCCCCCTGGGAGGACAGCTTAAATGGCATTCCCCAGACATTCCCCAAGTACTGGAAGGCAGTCCAGGATACAATAAATCACATCTTAAGGAATAATGCTCTATCAATTTTAGCTATTCTATCCAATCCTCTCTCCTCTGTGCATGTTCTCACTGGTTAAAAAATGTAGAGGAAAAAAGTCTTAATACAACAGCAGTTTTACATGAGTTTTCTATCACATTTAACAGGTTATGAGCACTTTTGCTTTGTTTTGTTGTATCTTGTTTATTCATACTTTGTTGTTTTCTCTTGGAAGCTTGCTCCTTTCTGAAAAGAAACAGAAGGACAGTGGGCTTTAGGGAGGGGGAGGTCGACGGAGAGTTTGGGGAAGTGGAGGTGTGGAGATGGTTGTCAGGATCTATTGTATGAAAGAATAATCTATTTTCAATTTAAAAAAATAGGATTATCTGTATTAGAAGGGATTAATTTTACTCATTGTATTTGTGCAGTATAGTAATGTTGCAGAGGCATTAAAGTAGTAATGCCATACTATAAACACAAAGAAGCACTGCAGGGTGACATTCTGGTATAGGAAATATTTGATTTTTATAAGCAACATTTCACTAGATATTGGAAACATAATATATATATTCTTTGAAAGCAAAAATTGTTTTCTATTTTGTTGATAAAAATGGATATATAGTAATATAATTCAAATAAAAATGTCAAAAACACAATAAGAAATTATTGTATGTGATAAACAATCTTTATGTTGAAATGTCTAACTATTTTAGTTTCTATATATAAAATGTTACTTAATATTTTTAAACAACAGCTGAGGCTTAACTTTTTATATTCCCTCAAAAATATAATCAGTATATATAATTCTGTATACAATGGTATACTTATAATCAAATATAAATCAACATACAAGTAAAATAACTCAGCACAATGAAATACAAATGCATTATTTAAGAAATTGATGAAATGCACTGAGCTTTAGTCAGCCTTTTTTTTGTTTGGGAGTTCTTGGCATATAGAGATACCATGAAGCCGTGGACATGGTGGTTTCTTATAAAAGAAAAACCCTTTAATTAGTACTGGATTACAGTTTTAGAGATTTGGTCCATTATCATCATGATGGGAATCATGACAGTGTTCAGCCACACATGCTGTTGGAGAAAGAACTGTGAGATCTACATCTTGATCCACAGGCAGGAGTGTGCCACACTGAACATAGCTTGAGCATATAATACCTCAAAGCCTGCACCTCCTAGTTACACACTTCCTCCAGTGAGGCATGTCTACTCAAACAGGCAATACCTCCTAATAGTGACAATCCCTATAGGCCAAGCATTTAGACACAAAAGTCTATAGGTGTCATTCCTATTCAAACCACCACACTGTGCTTCCAAGGGACCTACATACAGATTGGCTTCTATGATTCTTCTAAGTCACAAGGCACCAATGTTCAAAAATGTATTTAATCACAATAAAAACATGTGACTTCATCTTCATAACATAGATATTTTAAATTTTATAGATTTAAATAGAAAAAAACACAAGAATTTTTGTGAATTTACTATAATTTAATCTTTTAAATTAGAATAATGATGTATAGTACAGTCTTCAATTTTAGTGATTTACTTAGCATTTATTATTATTTCAGAAGTTGATAGACAAAATATTATAACTGTGTTCTTACTTGATAACTGTTCTGTTATATATAATTTTACTATGTTAAAGTTAAGACCTTTCTTTGTTTAGACATAAAAGAGGAGATGATGGGGAAGTCCTGTTTATATGTCAATAAAGCACTGTTGGCCAATAGGGAAGCAAGATAGGTGGGACTAGGAGTCAGGAGGACTGGATAGGAGAAACATAGGGAGTCACGATGTAGCCTGCCAGAGAAGTAAGATGTCTGGAATTTTTCTCTGGTAAGAGAAATACTTAGAATAACAATTATGGGATAAATACTTAAGTCAGAGCTAGCCAGTAAGAAACAAGGAAGGCCAACAGCTTCATAATAAAAAAAAATAAGAGTGCTAGCTTCTCTTCCAGATGTACTGAGGTTAATTCCCAGCGACCACAAAGTGGCTCACAACCATCTGTTGTAAGAACTGGTGCCCTCTACTGGCATGCAGATAGACATGTAGGCAGAAAACTATATACATAATAAATAATAAGTCTTAAAAAATGAGTTGAGGCTATATTTTATGGCACCCTCTGTTCAATATTTCCGTGTGTGTGTGTGTGTGTGTGTGTGTGTGTGTGTGTGTGTGTGTATGTTATTAGCTTGGGTCTGTGCTCCGAAGTAACCCACTGAGATTCCAGATGTACAATAGTGTCTAGAAAGCACCCACTTAGATTTCCGTAATCTTGTACCTTGTAGCAAAGTACCAGAGACACATGGACAGTGGTAGAAGCTTTTTATTTAAGGACAATTTCTGAGTGCGGTAGCAGGTCCAGAAAGAGTAAGGACAAAAGACTCTGAAACACAAGGCTCATATCCATAGAACTTATATGATACCACAACTGTGACTCACATGCTTCTTTTCTGCTGCTCTGCCCCTTACATATAGCCCATATGGAGGGGCTCTCTAAACTTTCCATCAGCTGGATTCTTTAATGCCTCTGTCTCCATGATCTATTATCTTGCCACGTACCACACAGAGAGTTGTGGTGCCAGAAATATTTCTAGGAAGCTGAAGGATGGTAGTCCATCTTGTATAACTTCTGCCATGCTCAGAGGTGGTGGACCAACTGCCTAGAGATATAGAACTCTATCTTTATTTTTTTCCCTATTGGAAAAGGGGTTTTGCATCCATTCTATTAGAAGTGGGTTCACATTCCAATATTATAATGAATTTAGTGTGGAATGTCCATAAGCCAAAAGGTACAGATTTGGAAGATTAAAAAGAATAAGCAAGAATAGCATGAGTATGGGAACCAATAGCCTCAGGAAAGGCAATATTCAATGAGATGATTCTTGTGAAGTTTGCTCCTAAAGCATGAGTCCTTGGATTTTTAAGAACATATGATCATGACTGTTGACAATGTGGTTGACTATAGGAGAAATTTTTCTAGAAGAAATCCAGTGGTGAAAAAATTAGAAAGAAAGTAGTCTGAGGCTATAATTGGTGAGTTCCATAAGTGATGAAAGCAAAGAAAACCAAAACATAAAAGTATCTTAAGACTGCTGCTATTTGTACTCCTACAGTAATTACTTATACCTAGGAAGTCAAGACATACATTATTTTCTTATTTAAAAATATGTTGTAGAATTTTTACACTTTTAGAAATATGTATGTATAAGTGGCCTTGTCTTTAAGTGGTGTTTGAGGCTGAGGAGAATCAGAAAGTATTATTTCAGTGGATAATTTTTTAAAATCTGGATTGGATAGGCATTTATCCAACCTGAAAAACATATCCCTGGAAAACCTGATCTACTGGTTACATTTCAGCTTTTAAACTTTATAAGCATCCTAGATATATACCTTATAAACTTTAACTGCAGGAGTAAGCTATGAATCTAAGAATGTTTCCTGATTTTTAGGTGGGAATTCTGCTATGCCTTATTATTGGGCAATATGCTATGAATTCCCAACGTTAACAAAAGGTTGTGGGGCATCTGAGAATTTATTTTAGCACATTAATACACAAAGCTCATTTACTCAATAAGGGGCCCTGAATTATTGATTAAGACAAAGAATATGCTCCAATATTGACCTGAAAATGAACAGTTCTCACAGTCACATCAAGAGTCCCTTCAGTGGACATTTGTCAAGTAACCTTGGAAATCATCAGTCTTCAGAGACAACCAACATGGATCTGAAAGTCCATTCCCACTTCTGCAGGGTGTACAGCATCCCTAGTCAGATTTTCCTTGCTGTACATTACTCTTTTCAAATCCTTTCCACTGGAGGTCCTTTCTCAGTTAGTTATTTTAGATTTTAGATTCTCTCTTTTTTTAGCCTGGTGTTTCTTTGTGGTAGTCATTTGTTTTCTGTCTAGAAAGCATATCATGCCTAAAGTTCAAGTTATCAGATGGCCTGGCTCTTGTGTCTGTAATCATTTTCCCTGGACTTTAGTCTGTATTTTCTTTCAATTGTTAAGAAGCCCAAACACAAATGTAAAAGTTAAAGTAGAGTGTCTGGATTCCCATTGCTTCCTTATAGCTTCTTCCTAATGTGCGAGGTAGATAGAAAGAATAAACTTCAATCAATTTCACTTTAGGGAGATTACAATGACTGTTCATTATAATCAAGTTAATCATGTGCAATTTTTCATCAGATTTTATTTCTCATAAACCTCTGTGACCTATTTGTAGCTTCTGTAAAATGTTTAATATTTCTTTTTATTTAATTTTCATTTTGGGTCAATTCTTTATAGGCTAAAACTACCCCCTTTAAACATTTTCTCAACTGAAAGATTTCTTTTAAACATTTTCTCAACTGAAAGATTTCTTTCTTCCGTTTTTCTTAACCAAAAGTATTCTCATATCTGAATCATTTTATATCTCATTTAAAACATGTGTTGCCTCCTCCATGTCTCTTTTTTCTTTGTAAAAATTTGAAAAGACTTTAAAAGTAAAAAGGGTATTTTAGTGAAAATCTAGGAAGATACATCAGAAACAGAAGCAAAACATGCTAACAGTCTGGGACTTGTTTTTAAGAAACAAAATTTAGTTAAATATTTGTCATATTTTGGAACTTCTTTTGTTCAAAAGCATCCAGTTTTAACTTGGGTCCATATGGCAACCAAAACAAGACAGAACTCTGGTATTTTTGTCCTTCTTGTGTGTTTCTGTCTTTTTATATTTGTGAAAACTGAAAATTAGAGATAAGCCATATCTCAGTTCTTGGATTTGGAGGACAACAGAGCCTAGCAAAAAGACCCCAGAATGAGGGCACTAATTCATGAGGGAAAGCCTGCATCTGGAGCAAGCACAGTCACCAACTAAAGCCAGAACAGACCCTTAGAAAAAAGGACTTTATATAATCATCTTGTGGACTAAGAAATGAGACAAAAATCAAACATAAAGCACCTTCAAGGAGACTGTTCAGTTACAATTACTTCATTTCTCATTTTTTATGTCCCTTTGCCAATACTGCTTAATTAACCTGGTGACCAGGATTAACTTTGAAATACAATGTAAATAGGATATTTTGTTTTAAAATTCCAGCTAGGGAACTAGAGAGATGACTCAGCAGAAAAGAACACTGGATGCTCATCCAAAGGACCTGGGTTCAATTCCTAGTAACCAACACGGCAGCTCACAACTTTCTATAAACTTCAGTTCCAGAGCATCGGATACCTTCACATCATTATACATAAAATAGAATTAAATAAATTAAAATTTCAATTAGACTATGAATTTAAAGCATTTGGGCTAATTTAACAGTTGAGTATATGTGACAAATTACTTAAAAGTTTATTTGATAACATGAAAACTACTTTATCAATATTTTATAATAGTTATAATGTATTTTATAATACAACATTTTAAGATATAAGCAAGCACATGAAGGCAAGTCATATCTACTCATAGTCAAGCATATATAGATTTTAAAAGATAGTGGTCATATATCATGTATTTAAATGTATCAATTGTTTACTTTACAGTTTGACTGTTGATCTTATTACTTCCTCCATGGCAGTGATACTTAATCCTAAATTGGTACTTTTTTAAAGCTCTATTTTTTATTACTAACTATTGTCATTTAAAATTTTTTAATTTAGTTTTTTTGAGAATGTAATACATATATAGAATTCATTATGATCATGTTTGCCACCACTTGCTCCTAAAGTATCTTCCTGCAATCTTGCAACACATCCTGCCTTGGTGGTTTTTTTTTTTTTTTTACTTTGTTTGGTTTTGTTTTGTTTGTACTTAGTTCCTCAGTGGACTTCACCAAGACCTCTCATGTGGTTATGATTGTGAAACTACATATTGTACCATGAATAATTCTTCACTGGTTATATCATTTCCTGTTCTACACCAACTAGTAACCCTCATGAGCCTTTACTGTGGGGCCATTTTAGCAATCCACATAATGCCAAAGAAAAGTCACAACCCAGGTAAAATTGAAATCCAATAACAATTGGATAAAAATAAAGTGATCCCTATGATAAATAATCTTTTACTCCCTGGTGAAGAGAGTGAAAGGAAACTGAATGTATTGTAGTTGGTGAACAAGTTCTAGTCCCTAGGGAGTCTTGTAGAGGTGAGGCTCTATTGTAGTTTGGGGTTAGTACTTGAATATGGGCTAAAGGGTTGGAACTTGAATTTTAGCTTCTCCAAAGTAGCCATGAAAGTTCTTTATGAGCACTGAAGCTTGAGGCTTGCATAGGAGGTAAAAATTCTGCTGAATCCATTGTTTGTATATTATGTATCTAGAGACTTTATCCATGAGCCTCTTAGAGCATTTGAGTATTTTTTGAATTTTTGTAGGCTTTGTGATGTGATTTCAGTATGTATGAAGACATGAAGAGCCTCAGTTTCCACCTTGAGTTTGAGCGAGATCAGATGTACCTTTGTTTATTACTCCCCAAAGCAGTAACCTTGGAAAAGATAGTTTCAATTAAGTGTTCTTGATGACATTATTCATATTTATGATGTTATTCTAAGAATATAATTGGCATGACTCAAGTGAAAATCACCCTATTTTTCAGAATATATGACTCAAAGTATTGTGAGTTGTTAGAAATGCTTAGAAAGAGAAGAATTATTTTAAGTCATTGTTTGTAATGTCTGTGATGAACAGTAAAATTCTGACACAGTTCTCAAATACAGGAGCAGGCTAACAGTACTTAGGAAAATAGCACAATAGAAAACAGTGATCCCAGAAGAAACAATATGGCAATGACTAGATAGGTTTAAGATACAAGAAGCTAGAGCATGGTATGGGAAAATGAGATTCATGATTTGGGAAAGATAAACTATAATAAAATGAGTGAAAGAAAGATGGATTTAATAAGCAGTCAAACAAAACAAAAGCATCACAAAAATTAAGGCTTAGTGTTGTGGTACAGAGAAAGAATGTATGCTAACATTGTTTACCATTGACAACTACAATTCAATAAACCTGTATATTATGTTATCAGGTAAAATTAAAATGCTAATGTGCCCTATTAAAAATTTCCAGGACTACAACATAATCCTATCAAGACATAATGCTCTTAGTTTAATGTTTTTGTTTAGAATACTTCCTCCTCAATGAGATTTAACTCAGGTAATAGTGTCAGCAAATCTATATCCTAGCAACTCTGTACCCAATGTAAGTTTCTGAAGAAAGATAAGAGAATTGTGAAATAACTTAGTTGCTTTGTAATTGGGGTTATTCTTTTAGATTAATGAAAAAGATGTTCCTAAAGACACTGAATTTCATCTTAATTTTTCCTGGCTATTACTTTCCATTATTTTATAGTTTTAGATAAATCCACTTTCTTTCTTTCCTCCTCATCCTCCTCTTCATCCCCCTCCTTCTCCTCCTCCTCCACCTTCTTCTTCTTCTTCTTCTTCTTCTTCTTCTTCTTCTTCTTCTTCTTCTTCTTCTTCTTCTTCTTCTTCTTCTTCTTCATGTTACATGTACCAACTCAAGTAGTTTCCAGAATTTTCGTGTCTAATAATGTGTGCAACACTAGTTCAACAAAAGCAACCAACACTATTTCTGTGGTTAATATAGCCAGTTAGCCTAGAATCACATAGGAGATAAACACTGGGACAGGTCTGTGAGGGTCAAATCCAATCCATTAGGTTAACCTAACTGAGAAGACACAACTGTGGGAGTTTACATTCCATGATTATGCTCTTGGAATTACTTAAAGAAGCAGTGCAGATAAGGAAGAACCTTCATCCCATTCATCTTCCCAGTTGTAGATGTGATATATGACCTTGAGCTTTTGCAACCTTTATTGCCCTACCATGAAGTACTGAGAACTGTGAATTTAAAAAAAGCCCCTGTTCCCTAAAGTTGCTTTTGTCAAGTATTTTCCCATGAAACAAGTAACTAATGCATTTTTTGAAAGAAAATAAAAGAAAGAAAATAAAATTAAGTCTTTTCAACTAAAGCCTATGACAACATGTAATTACTTTTAAAGAGCAATATGTCATAACCGGCACCTTGTTCATCAGGGATAGGTAATTAGGAATGAAGTAATATTTTTTCTGGACCACCTTCTTTTTGGTTATTTATCACTTCTCAGAACCCAACGAACATACTTTGAATATGTTGGGAAATTAATATTAGCAAAACCGTATAAGATGAAAATAAATCTAAACAACTATTTAATTGTCTATCTGAAGACAAAAAACAAAAATATCATAAATAAAAAGAGAAGCATTTTATAAATTGTAATTTTTGAGTAAGTTTAGGGAATATATAACAATTCTTCTTTTAGAGATATGATTGATAAATTTACATCCCAGTTTTAAGTTGTACTTTCTAAATCTACTTTGGTTTCACCATTATCTGACATTTCAGACACTTTCCTACTAGGAAACAATTTTTTCCTAAATAGAAGAGTCACATATCATCTAGTCATTTTATTTTATGTGGCTAGGATTTCCCTTTCTAGAAAATTTGTTATTTTTGTTCTATATAATATTCTTCTAAGCTTGTTTGAACCCATAAATTGAAGTGGAACATTCATCTATAACCTGGCTATTGAATTCAGATGGAATTTAAAAGGAACGGATATTAATTATGCATCTACTACATGCCAGGCTCTGAGAGCTCTGAACATTCAATGAAAGACAACATTTAATTTGTTTGTTTAGAGATGATGGTGAAAAACAGACAAAATAGACAAAGAATTCAAATAAAATATGGTGGAAATGACACACTTGTTAGATCCCTACATGGTTGGAATTGTTATGTTTATGCAAAGGAATTATCATTCTTGTATGTAAGGAAGCACTTTCCAAGTAGATTATGTGCTGCAAGTTTGGCAACAGGGATTGGTAACACAGATGGTACAGGAGTATCTGAGAAATTATGATTCCCATTCCAAAATCAACCCTCCTAGGAAGGAACATATTAAAGCTTATGTTGTCTCCCCATATCATCTCACAGAGAGGGTTCCTTCTGAAGTACACTATTCTGTTGTATTAAATCATGAATCCTTATATTACTTTTCTTTTTTTCTTGGCTGTATCAGAAATAACACTATTTCTGGAATAGATCTCTTGAATCTAAAGGGTGTTACCTAATACCTATAAAAGTCACAATGTTTATAAGAATGGGTTTTTGTCAGATAAAAGATTGTGTGTTACATACCTAGTTTTCACAGTGTACCTACTGAAGAAGATTTAACAGCTCTCATATGTGTGTGTAGGCTAACACTGTATAATGTATATTAACTCCAAGTTAATCTGAGAAACTAATTCTACCAGTCTTTGGTAGCTGTCTTCTCAGAAAGAATAGTGAAAGAACCTAAAGTTGTATCCAACCAGGTACAGAGTCATCCTAGATCCTTAAAATGGAGTTATATGGTTCTGGTAAAATGAAGTCATAAGGGCAATGAACAGTTTAAAAAACTACTGTGGAAAACTTGGTCGAGAGTGCAACCTTATCTTAAATATATGTTAAAACTATGAATTTCATGAATGTAGGAAATTACCATATCTTTACTATAAAAAGTATTAGTCATCTTGTTTGTGAGATTCTCTGAAGAGTGAGGCTCTACCTCCAGGCATATACATTTAAGTAATACTCAGCTTGTTGATATTTAAAAAAATTACTGTCTGTGTGATAGTAGCCCTTAAAGAAATGGTGCTTGAATGTTTAATACTCATCAGACAAGATGCTACGACCAGACTCTGGGTGATGGGCTTTCTTTATACCTCATGTCTCCATAGTTTTCTTTTTCCATCCTGCCTCAAGGTGACATTTTTGTGTAATTTGTACAAATGTGTCTTACACAACACCATAAAAGTCAGTGAACAAATGAGGTGTTTTTTAGGGCTTAATTTTCTGCTAAAGTTCTATTCATCAATGAAAATGATGAAGAAGCTACTGCTGTATGAAAATACCATGCAAACATTATTGGAAGTGTCAGTTTCATTATAAACCCTCCAATGGGCATAGAACTGTCCACACATCCTACATTTACCTACAACAACTTATGTTTACCTACAACTTATGTTTACATATGAAAGTAACAACTCTGTCACTTAACAAAATATGTCAAAAGTGAACCATGTAATTTTATTCTAGAAATAAAGGACTCATAATATCACAGAATTATGTTTCCTTTATCAATTGCCATTAAATTTCATTTTCCTAATCCAAGTTCAGGTGGCAATTGTAGTTGACCTGTGACAGAAATATTTTACTGCTAAACTTTGTTTGGGGATTTCTCAAATCACATTTCTTTCTATAGCAAAACAATTCTGCTTGTTTTAGTAGTTTATTTATGCATTCATGTTACAGAAATGAGTTGTGTCAGAAATTCCAGGACCTGGAAGGAAATGATAAGTGAGAAAAATCAAGATATTTTGCTTCTGTATATCAGGTTTGTTCTTTTGTTTCATTCTTAGCTTTGATTGACATTTCTTTTTAGATACATCCATGTTCTTATATATTTAACCCCTGCTCTCTGTATTATGTAATTTTGAAAAAAATATAATTCAACTTCTCTATATATCAAAGCTGTTGTCTCTAACATTATTTTTAAACCTTTACATGTCTTTGTTTCTAGTTTCATTTCAGAAATAAGGACCTGATAGTTTCTCTGACTGTTATCTGTTTCCTGTAACATTTTCACTTAAATTTCATTTTCCTAATCCAAGTTGAATATTCAGGTAGAAATTATAGTCAGGGTTAGGGAGGGAGCTATTTTAATGAGACTTCTTATTTTAGTCTCTCAAGTTGCATTTCCTTCTATAATGAAATACAGTTCTGATCGTTTTTTGTGGTTATTGTTGCTTTTATGAAAATCAAAGACTTCCTATTAATTCCTGTTTCATAAGATTTGAGAACTATCGAGTTCTTTCTTTCCTATAATTGTGATATAACAACCTATGACATGCTTAGAAGCTAGTAGAAGTAGCTGTCACTATTGTTATAATTTATTAGCTTCCCTATTTGGGTAAGGATGATGGTGCTCACTTCGGCAGCACATATACTAAAATTGGAACAATACAGAGGATGATGTACTCACTCATGTTTTAAAGGAGGAAATCTGCCAAGACATTGCCTTGCACCTGGGCTCAACCTGTTGCTAAATCTCTTGGCAAAGCATGCTTAGTAATAAATTAATGCTGGTTAATTAAGTGGTGCTGCCCATTGGTCTTGTCAAAGAGAGGGAAAATACTTCAATGTGGGATGCTAGTTCATAATTAAACAATTATGCATCTATGCTTAGACTTTTCCTTTTACTTTCATCAAAGAAGAATTTTATGAGACAACTCTTCTGTGAGAATCAAGATGATCTTTGGTAGGAATATGAAGGTAAATAATCCTTGATCTGTTGGTGCTTTATTCTTAATATAGAAATTCGTGCATATGTATATATGTATGTATAATAGCACACTGAGGAAAATGGCAATGCAATTGTCAGGGATATGTATGGTGTTTTGTTGGTACAGGAAAGAAAATAATTTATTTTTTGTGAACTAAGGACAAAACTAATAACAGGAGAAATATGGGCTGTACTTTAAAATCATAAAAATGGGATATATGAATTACAAGTATGAGAATCTACTAATTTAATCATTGCTAATATGCCTTTGGAAGAAGGCCATCAATTAGTACAACAGATTATATAGCTCATATAATTGAGATTTAGGGCTGATGAACAGCAGTATCAAAGTATTTGAGAAGTTTTTGCTTGTTCATGCATTCATTCATTCTTTCATTTGTTTTTTATTCAAATTTTTATAAGCTGTTAGCATAAAACTACAGATCGAAAGCACTAAAAATTATATAACTTATGACAGATCACATTCAGAAATCTGTTTGTTGAATTTTGTTTATTGCCAATGTGAGCCATAAGAAGCAATACTGAGTGAGACAGTGTGAAGGAGAATTCACTCAATGGTGGAAAACACAGCAAACACTAACACTTTCAGTTCGATTTCTAATTGAAGTGATGCTTCTACTCAAACTTGATTACTCTACTGAGGATTGAGCTGGCAAAGGAGTCCCATCTCTGATCAGCACACTATCCACTCTGTACATTAAACCCATCATTCAGTCAAGACTTTTGCCTCTGTGGGAAGAATCCAGCCCAGCTGGTATCTGGCTCATCCTACAGGGAAAACATTTCTCCTGATCAAAATGAACTCAATTGTCCGATTGTAGATCACAGTATCTAAACATTTCCCTCAGCTAATGTTGTTACCCAGCTCTTTCTTAATGGGGCTTTAATTCAAAGCCTATTATCTGACAACCTTGTAGACTGGAAGCAAATATTTTTTGACATATAGTAATGTGTCATGTCATGCAACTGTCTATGTTCTATCTGTCCTAGAACATAGCTTTGCCAGTCAGAGCATATTTTTGTTGTTGTATAAACTGGTAAACGGTAATACAATACCAGCTAAAGTGAAATAGGATAGGGGGAGCTTATTTTCTTTTATTTACACTATCTTGATGAACTCCTATAAAACAATGAATGTTAGCATAACACTACCAAGAAGACAAATTGGCTTTCTCTACCTCTTTTCCTGAGACTCAGTTTGGTGGTTTGATGTGTGTATGTCTTTTTTCCTGGAATGAATTCATGCAATACTTCATTCTCTTTTCATTCATTGTAAACTTAAAAAAAAGTTACTCACCACCATTTTGCTGCTGAGGTTGTATCTCTAGGGTAACAATGTCAGCTTTTTTGACTCTTAAATGATTTTTGTAGCTTACTAGTGGATGAGCATACACATTAATCTTTATGCAAGGACTCAGATTACTTTTAGGTTCCCCTATTCACCTTGTTCAATAGGAAAATTGTAATAGAAAAAAACTGGGAGAACACTTTGCTCTTTTACAGGGAATTCATGATAGGATTTTGGGTGGGAGAAAAGAGGGCAGAGGTTAAAGACAAAGGTGTTGTGTAGAATGTCTGAGAAGAGTTTTATTAATACCACAGCATGCTTTGTGAAAGACATTCAAAGGGAGTTTCTTAGTCATTGCTCTATTGGTGTCAAGAGAAAGCATGAATAATGTGACTCTTATTAAAAGAAAAAATGTAGTCAGAAGCTTGTTTAAAGTTTTAGATCATTTGACTATGATCATCAGGAATATCATGGTACTGGAGTAGTAGTTGAAATCTGAATGAAGGAAGACAGACAGAGAGAGAGAGGTGGGGGGGGAGGGAGGGAGAGAGAGCCCCAGGACCTGATATGGGCTTATGAAACCTCCTATACCCAAATCACATACTTCTTTCAACAAAGGCACACCTACTTCAACAAGGCCATGCCTCCTATAACTTCCAATCTTTCTCAAATAGTTCTACTCTTAGTGATTAGACTTGCTAATATATGAGCCTATAGGGGTCATTTTCATTCAATTCATCGCATTCCATTCCCTGGATCCTATAAGCTTGCAGCCAATTTATAATGCAAAATGCACTTAGTTCAACTTGAAAAGCTCCCATAGTAATTCAGCCTCAAGACTGTTTTAAAGTCCAAAGTCTCTTCTGAGACTCAAATCAATTTCTTAATTGTAATATCCCTAAAAAATGAAAAACAAAAAGCAAATCACATACTTCCAATATACAACATCATAGCTTATACATTATCTCACTCTTCCCAGCTTTGTTGATTGTAACCCACTTCTCTCTTGGGCTGGCTCCACATTATAAGATCCCTTGCAAGGTATCTTATGACTTTGCCATCTCCATCATCTTGGGATCTCCAACACAATCCGTTCTTCAAATTCACAGACTCACACAATGACCTCATGCAGGGACTGCCCTTCCAGGTACACACCTCAATAGTTATCCTTGATCATGGAGAAGATACCATAACCTCTTTCATGTATTTTTTCTCTAAACCCAGAATCATGCGGCTGAAGCTTCCACATTGTGCTGCTTGCTGTTGCTGAAACCTAGACCCTTCTTGGAATTACATTTACATAAGCTTTCTGTTGTATGGTTTCCTTTCTTGCTTAAACATTCCTTTAATTCCTTTTCACAAAGTTGAAATCTTAACTGGGGGGAGGGGAGTTGGTCCTTTTATTCCATTTTGAATCAGGGCTTTCTTTAAATTATTTTTATTTCCTTGAGATTAGGAAATAAATAAATAAATAAGTAAATAAATAATTCCTGTTATAGTATCGCAGAAGGACCTTGGCAGATGGGCCCAAACCATGGTGGGTTTGGGACAACCGTGACATGCAGAAAGAATTTACATGGGGAGTTTTATTGGGGGAAGGGAAAAGAGTTGCAGAAGAAAGGAAGAGAAGGGAGATAGATGATATATATATATATGAGAGAGAGAGAGAGAGAGTGAGACACAGAGAGAGAGAGAGAGAGAGAGAGAGAGAGAGAGAGAGAGAGAGAGAGAGAGAGGAGCAGTGGAAAGAGAGACCAAGAGTGAGTATAGCTGGTCTTTCTCTTTTTTAGGTTTTTGTAATTTATTTTTAAGTTTTAATTGATTTTTATCTAAATTAAAAGCAATCTTATTTTACACACCATTCCCAGTTCCCTCTCTGTCTTGTCCTCCCATTCTCCCCATCCCATCCTCCATCCACTTCGCAGGGAGGGTAAGTCCTCCCATGGGGGATCATCCAAGTTTGTCACAAGATTTGAGGCAGGACCTAGGCCCTCCCCTGTTGTCTCTTAAAGGGGACTTTTGTGCCTGTCTGTCATGTGCACAGGGGTGACACACTCTGCCAGGTCCCCAAGTGGTGGGGCCAGTTGTGCCTGGATGCTAACATTTCCTGATAAACTTTTTCTCCTCAAACTTTCCATTTTGTATTTTACTTTGCTTTGTTTATGCTTTTTCATTGTAGATCTTCATAACAATGATAACTCATATACAGGAAACACAATCATTAACAGACTGTCTTGAAAACTCATGGGCAAAAGGCAGCTACATTCGTTGCCAAAATATCACAAGAATGTCTCTATCCCAGCTGATAATATTCATCCCCTCTAAAACCTTTTTAGCTGGGCCCCCACAGTTCACATCACCCCTAACACAGCATTATGAATAACATACACCCAGAGAAAGATATTGGGGTTCAATCCGAAAATCAGAAAAACAAAGTGGCATGCCACTAGATAGTTTTCACCTCTACAAATGCGCAGGCCAAAGGGGTAATCATGTCCTCTAAATGCATCTCCAAACCACACTGCTCCTCAGACTCCCTGGACTGCAATACTCTCCTCAATGTGACTGTTGTTGGAGATTAATTGCCAGATTATGAGACACTGCTCCTATCTTATGTACCTTTCTAGTATTGGGATTTCAGGAATGAGCTCTCTTTGTCTTTTAGACTGATTCACTCTCATGCAGCCCTGGGTGGCCTTGAACTCACAGAGTTCCATTTACCTCTGTCTCTTGAGTCCTGGAATTGAGTCCTGGGCCTCCTCTCCCAGCATCTATGGCTGACTACTGTGTCTAGCTTTGAATTCTGGTCTGAAGTGGCTTTACAAACACAATATATCACCACATAGCACTACTGTCTTTCATGCTTCGACTAGGATAGCTCATTAAGTCCTTTTTAAAGCATTCAACCACATTTCTAGACCAAAGTTCCAAATTCTTTCATATTCCTTTAAATAACAGTATGATTGAGTCAATACCCTGAATTCTCTAGTGCCCTTAATAATTTCCATTTTAGTTACTATTCTATTGCTGTGAAGAGATAGCATGAGCAAAAAGCAACTTGGGGAGGGAAAGGTTTATTTTGCTTACACTTACTCATCATAGTCTGTCAATGTAGGGAGCTAGAATAGCAACTTAAAAGGTGCAGAAACCTGGATGTAGGACCTGATTCAGAGACCATGAGGGGTGCTGTTTACTGGTTTGCTTCCCATGGCTTGCTCAGCTCAGCTTACTTTTTTATAGAACCCAGAACTACCAACACAGGGATGGCACCACCTACAATGGACTGGGTCCTCCCCCGTTACTCACGACTTAAGAAAGTGCCCTACAAGCTTTACTGTAGCCAAGTCTTATGGAAGCATTTTTTCTAATTGAAGTTTCCTCCTCTTAGATGACTCTAGTATATGTTAAATAGACACAAAAATTATCCAGCACAATATATAAGCATATATTTTAGGTAAATGTGAACAAATCTGCTCTCAAACCAAGGATTATTATGTAGATGCTGCCTCCAATAAAGTCTCTGTATTATTTTTATAGGGCAGTAACTTTTTAATCATTTTGTTTAATGAATAGAGATTTAGTGGAAAAGCTAGCTATTAGGAACATCTTATTTTTTCACTGGCTTTTATGATGTAATCAAAGGTGTATTTGTACAAGTTGCAAAGAAATGTAACACTGAAGCAGAATAGAAAGAGAAAACTATAGAGACATGGGATAAAATGGAATTGTATCACCCCAAAATCTGGTCAAAGTCTGTTGTCTGGTGAATATTAAACATTTCAGCAAAAATTTCTTGAAGGATAATATGTCTTTTCAAAATGTTAAATTAAGAAAACCAGGCAGGCTATGCCTACATCTTCTCCTTTCCCTCTGTTCTCCCAGATCCAATCCCTCAGTCTCATTCCCAGTTCTGCAGCAGAAAAATCATAACAGTCATCGCTGCAGGGCCCCACACCCTGCTCCTGTCTGTCTCCCATGGATCTCACAGATCTTCCCCTTTAGAACTTCTCTCCCCTCTTCATTGTTTTGTTCCAGACTCCAATCCTAGAAGCCAGCCCTTGCTAATACATGGGTTGATTCTCCCAGAGGGAAAAAAAGAAAGAAAAAGAAGGCTGAAGACAGACTCATACCTACCCAACTGCTTCTAAGATGCAATACTGCCAGTTTCATACCAATTTCTGTTACAGGAAACCTGTCATGGTCTCCCATTCTTCTATGGTTCCACCTCCAAAGGATCACAAAAACCTTCTCCTCTAACCTTCCTTCCCCCAAATCAGTCTAATACTCCAAGTTCCAACACCAGCAGGCTTTATGAGAAGGAACATATACCTAACACTGCTGGGAAAATTAAGGTTGAGATACTAGATAACCTAGAAACCTAGGGTAAAACAAACACTTCTGGTCTTGAAAAAAATTAGAAAAATGTCTCCTAATGATTCTCAGCATTTCTCATAGATCAGTGCCCTATCCTGTCATCATCAGAGTGGCTTCCTCCAGCATCAGATAGGAAAAGATGCTGATACATGCAACCAGTCTAAGTTCTGAGTTCAGGTAATACTCTGGAGATTGTCAGATTCATAGCAAATGGAAAACATCAGGAGAGCAATATCCTCCAAATCAACTAAGTAAGAGAGTGAAGCACCATTTATAAGGCCTACATGGGTCTGCACCAGGTCCTCAGCATTTGTATTATAGCTATTAGCTCAATGTTTTTATAGCAATCCTGATTATTAGAAAAAGTGGATCCCTGACTCTTGTGTGTGCTCTTGGAACACTTATCTCCTGTTGGGTTGCTGTGCTGAAATTTGATATGATAGATTTTTGTTTCATCTCTTCATATTTTAAGTTGTCATGAATGGTTTTATCTCTTATAAATCTGTTATTTTCTAATGAGAGACAGACTGAGGATCTAAAAGGATGGGGAGAAGGGAAGGAACAGGAGAAGTAGAGGGAAGGGAAACTATAAACAGGATATAGCATTTGAGGAAGCAAAAAATGATGAAATAAGAGTAAGTCAGGATTGAAGGCAAGATGCTTATGATCTCAAATAGAGACACACTCCTCTGTGAATCTTACAAACAAGACCCCTGAACTTTTTTTTACAGTAATATCTTACATTGCTGCAATTTCTAAATTATTGTTGAGTTCAGGGTATGTCCTGCTTTAATTTTAATGAATAGATTGTAAATTGTGCTAGGGACATCATTTTGTTTACTTATTTATTTTTCTTATAAAGGAAAACATTGAATTGGAGTTGGCTTACAGTTTCAGAGGTTTAGTCACTATCATCATGATGGAAAACAATAGAGCACACAGGCAGACATGATACTAGAGATACTTCTGGTAGTTCTACATCTGGATCTGCAGGCAGCAAGAAGAGAGAGAGAGAGAGATGCTGGGCCCGATTTGAGCATTTGAAACCCAAAGTCCATCCTACTGACACACTCCCTCGAAAAAGGCAACAACTACTCAAACAGGGCCACATGTCCTAATCTTTTCAAATGGTGTCCCTCCCTATGAGCCTGTTAGGGGCATTTTCATTAAAACCACCACAGAGAATAAAAGATATACTCTAGCTTATAATTCTAGAGGGGCAGAGTTCTTCATGGTATGAAAGGCATGGTGGTGGGAGCAGGAAGCTGGGTGGTCACATTCCATTCTTGAGACTCCATTTTAAAGCAGCTTTTAAATCAGTTTTAAAGATGTAAGGTGATTCTACACCTGGATAAGTACATTAATGGCACCTTCTGCCTGGTACCACTCTTGTAGGAGGAACTGATGGATAATTTATTCTAGGTAATAAAAAGCATATCACTCTATTATTTTTTTAGCAGTGAATTGGGACAGTTTCAGTACAGAGTTTATTAAAATAATATTTTGATAAAATAGATTTAGAAAATATATTAAATATAAACTGCTTAACTGTTTAACTCCTTGACAGATCCCATAACATTGCAAATACCTTGTATATTGATAGAGTTGGAGCCCATCACCCTATTGTCAATCTATACATGAGGATGCCAAGAACACACAGGCAGAGAAATTGTAACTGTCCTAGGGAATGTAGCTCAACTTGTTCCTGGCTATAGAGTCTACTCAAATTATCTATTGCACTCTTTCAATTCCCCTATCGACCTGCCATTTATCTTTCCAATCATTCATTCATCTGTTTCTTGTCCTGCACTGTTGCCTATACACAGTTCTACTAAGATCTGCAATCCATTTATGACCTGGCAGGCTGAATCTATAGTCAGCAATCTGCACCCCAGGCTTCCTCTATCTTCTATAGCTGGGTTTGGTTATCTTAATAATACAGACATTATTTATATTTCACTCAACTTTCCTACCTACTGGATATCTGAAATCTTTTCAAATATGCTCTAGCCTCTGAACCCATTTAACCATTCTTTATCCTACATATGTACATGTATATGGAAAGACATACATATATATCTATATCTATATCTATCTATCTATATATATATATATATAGAGAGAGAGAGAGAGAGAGAGAGAGAAAGTTTACTGTGTGTTGTGTAATATGTGGCTTGAGAGTTAATACTAAAAATTAAGATTGGAATAAAAGAATCTGTATTTTCCTTGTTTGGGAATATCAAGGTAAATGGGCTTATGTGGAAGAGTTCTGTTATTGAAGTCATCATACTTTGTGCTATGATTACTGTTGTTGTTATTATTGTAATTTAATATATTCTATATTTGTATGGAGACAAAAACATGTTCATCTGTTTCTGACATACCATGCTCACAATATTTATTAAATGTTCTTCTGTCAGGCATGCTACAAACCACCTAAGATCTCACTTAATCTCCTCAGGAACCTTTTGAGTATTATAGCTTTTAAAATCACTATGAACAGCCGACATAAAGATTAGCATAAATACAGATATTTAGGTAGACATTTAATAGGAATATCACCTCCATTTATCAAAACAACAGTAACCTCTCTTCCTGATGATAATGAGTTCACTAGCCATGTACTTTTGCCTAATTTATAAATAAGAATATGTTGGTAAGGTATGGTAACATATTCCCTTGATTGAATAGTGAGATATGCAACTGTGAGCACAAGCAATCCTGATATAGCTAACTTTCCCCATGTGTTATGAGGTTTGAGTATATCCTTGCAGCAGAGGTGGTTGCATGCTGTCAGTGATGAGTGATAGGACATGTAAATTAGGATAAGTCAGCTGGGTGAAGATATGCAATCTGATATCAGTCATGTGATGGGGGAAGTCCTGTGTATTCGTCAATAAAGCACTGTTGGCTAACAGGGAACCAGGATGGGTGGGACTAGGAGTCCAGGAGGACTCTGGGAAGGAGAAACACAGAGAGTCAAGATGTAATGCCATGGAGTAGGAAGCCCGGAAACCACTCCGGTAAGAGAAATACTTAGATTAGCAATTATGGGATAAATACTTAAGTCAGAGCTAGCCAGTAAGAAACAAGCAAGGCCAACAGTTCATAATTAATATAGTTTCCTGTGTGTTTATTTGGGACTGATGCAGCTCTGAAACCAGGCTGGCGGGAAGGCTTCTCTTAAGGAAAGGCTTTGCATTACAGTCATGTTTACATCTTGGTATGGACTTACCTGCCTCTGCGATAAATTGGTCCACCACAAAAGTATGTGAATATTCCCTGATATCATTGAAATTCTAGAAAGTATATCAGGCTCATTATTCATAGCACATATGATATAGAACACAAGTAGGATGTGATAGCAGTTGTGTGTGTTTGGTTGTGGGCAATAAGACATGTTCCTAAGTCTCAGTTGTATTCCCAGAAAGAACTTGAATAAGGAAGGAATTACAATTGAGAAAGACATGCAGATACAACACATTGCACTAGATTCTGACTTGCCAAGACAATAGGAAAATACAAATTAAAAATGAAGACTAGGATGAGGTGTTAGCTTGCCATTTCTTACAGTTAGCAGAATGCCAAGAAGCAGCTAAAAGTTAGATTTGTGCAAATAAGTACTTCTGGAAATACAAAAAACTTGGAAAACATGGGACGAACCAGACAATGAATAGCTAGAGAACTATATGAATGTTGAAAATAACTTTCAGGAACAATCTTCAATTGGTAAAGGTGAAAATGCATAAGTCAGCCTGGTGATAATGGCCTTAACAATGGCCAGTTATCAGAAACTACGGTAATCAGAAAATATTCAGAATCTGAATTTTGCAAATTAATAAAGACTTTTAAATAAGCAATCAGGGAACCTTTCCCATTGGCTAATGAAAATGTGAGACATGAAGTGGATTAAATCAGCCAAATACAATGAAAATGGCAATATTAAGTAATATGGTCACCAATTTATCCTTAAGACAAAGACTGCCTAACATGAATACATTGAAAGTCAACTGTTGGCCAGTAGGATTTTGTAGGGAAAAGGGAAATTAACAAAAAGCTAAATGATTTGTGGCTTTAAAGCCTATGGAACTGTTAATGTGAGACATAAATGTCCAAATAATGCCTAGGAAAAAAACTTAAATTCTATAGATAAGCAATCCCACTCGACATACATCTATGGTATGTTTATTTTTAGCCTTGTAGGAAACATTGGTGTAAAAATTGTGTGCCCAACCCTTTTGGCAACCAGACATGGGCAATGGAAATTCCAGGATCCTAGCTCCTGTAGCATACAAGGTAGGCTAGATCACAATATTGCTCCCCAATAGGCCTTAGCCAGATAAAACATTGCAAGCCAACAGCACCTCAATGATGGGAAGATGTGAAGTAACTCTGCAGTGGAAGCAACAACACAAAATGAGGAAGTCAGATATTTCAAGAAAAAAATATCTGAATGATTGAGGGGCAAATAGGATATTATCTTCCATCAATTTCCACTGCACCCAACATGACTCTTTTGATGGAATAATTTATAGAGCAAATAAGCCCTTTTGCATCCCCTGAGCTGCCTGAACCAACTGGCACTTATTTGAATAGATAATGATATGTCTTCAGAGATCCTGCCCACCATCTGTACAAAGGTTTCATTGAATAATTCTAAACAATTGAGTGTTTTATTGCTATGGAGAAACATCTGCAAGAACAATAAATAGCAGTTAAAGAGTTTCAGCAAAGGTATCTGAATGTATAGGAAAGGCATACACAGAAGACAGAGATTACTGAAGGAAGTTATATTAACAGGTATTAGCTACTTCCTGACAAGTCATCTAAGAAGGCTCCTGCATATGTGTAAATGGCCAAAGTCATTAAATCTGCTTATGGTTTTAAGCTATAAGTAGGTGTTATATTTCATTTGCTGAATAAACAACACATTTTGGTATAGGACATGCAATAAGGATGGGACTGGGCCAGAAGTCCCCTCACTTATTGTCACTTTCATACTAGATTAAGGAAAAGACCAATAAATCATTATAGTTTGGTGAGCCAAGTGGCATCTCATGGGACTTTTGAGAGGAACTGGATCAAGACTGCCATAATCTTTGTTGAGACTAGCTGTCTTTGACCACAGGGGAAAGCAAGGCCCTGTGCAGCATCACTCTATGGACTCATCTACAGCCTGTCATCCTGTGATCATGCCTTCAGTTTCTTTGTTGTATAATTTTCTCTTATGAGATGAGTGCAGTCACTTGGTCCATATTTTTAAGTAGGCTTTATACGATATCTTAAAGTTTCTTCAACAGATTAATTCCTGGGGGAGTTTTCCTTTCTGGGAGATTGACAAGCCCATTTGCATTAACACTTAAGGGGAGGCACAATGTTATACCTCTGCTACTTATTAGAAATCTCTAACTAGTTGGAAGTGTATTATGTTTACAGTAGTTTCGATTGCTATGCCTCCAACTGGGGCAAGAGATACAATTCAGATGCAACTCTTTTAACCAAATAATCATGTTGCAGTGTACTAAATGAATTAAATGTAGAAAATTTCACATAAGTGAATCTGTAGAAACAACCAGGATTTATCAAAAAGAGATAAAGTTCTACCAAAAGATCTTGACAAAGTCCTGTTTTTTCTATCGTCACATCTCTTTATTTCAATGGGATTTTCTCTACTCCATCATGTCATATGGTATTTTAAATATTAAAGAAGGAAAAATTTAAGGTTGTTTCCTCTTTTCACGTGGTACTGAAAGTGCTAATGGCAGTCAAATATGATACAGTATATGGACCCTAATGCTCATTGTGAGATCATGATCCTCAATGGCCTTCAATTTGGCTAATCTAGACTTAATTACATGCCATCTACCACCAAAGACAAAGTCTACTTGTCACTTGCACTGTTTTATCTTTTACTTATTTTGTGAACTATGGTTTAGACTTTAAACTTTGCCAGAAACTTACTAGCACACAGTTTGTGATTTTGCCAATTGTTTTCCCTAGGAATTTTGGCTTGATACAAATCATGTCACATTTGCCCTTCTACCATGTGCTCTTGATTTTTCTAGCCCTTGATGAACCTAGAATATGTAATAGTTTAAGTTACTTAGATTTTTTTTCCTAGGCCTCTAATGTTTCCTAAAGGTCATGTTCCACCATGTAGCCTTATGTCAGTCTTCAATAAGGATACCCTTAGCAGGCTCATGAACTAGGCATTAAAGCCTACATGTTTTATGTCCATGTGAAATGAAGTTATCAGGAAAAATAAAAGCTACATCTATGTGAAATATTCTGTAGGACTAATTACCTGGTTAGGTCTTCCAATATCCCTAATTAAGAGCTGAATTGTTGATGGTATGGAGCCAAATATCTTAGGCTGTCTTTCAGCAGCTTAATTTCTTTTCATAATTTACTTGTGTGTTCCACAAAACACCATTCTGGTAAATATGTTTGGAATGTTTAAACATATTATTTACTTCTACCTACAAAACTAAGAATATTATCAGAACATATGATATTCTAGTAGAGAGGTTTCCCTATTTCAATGTTGACCCACCTGATATTTTTTTCAGTGGGGGAGAGGGGAGGGTACAGTGACTAACAAAACTTCACAAAGCTGTTACTACCTTGTAGCATAGTAGTTGAGATAAACTGAATCTGCATTCCCAGATCTGGGTCATTCACTTTTAATTCCAGAATATACATACATACATACATAAATACACATATACACGCACACATACATACATACATACATATATATATATATATATATATATATATATAGAGAGAGAGAGAGAGAGAGAGAGAGAGAGAGAGAGAGGGAGGGAGGGAGGGAGGGAGAGAGGGAGAGAGATTAAAGCCTGTATTTTGTTCTTTAAGTTGACACCCAAATCCTTCATTTAAGTTTTTTTCTCTATTGTTTCTCAGTCCATGATCTTCATGGAGGTTTCCCTTTGTTGTTGTTAATGTTGGTTTTTTCTATGATTTTAAAGATTTATTTATTTTTATTTTATGTATGGATGTTTTGCATTCATATATGCCCGTGAACCATGTGAATGAATAGTGTCCTCGGAGGCCAGAAAAGGATGTCAAATTCCCTGGAAACAGAGTTAGAGATAGTTATGAGTTTCCATGTGAGTGCAGGAAAACAAACTTGGATCCTCTTCAAGAACAACCATGGAATCAATGCTCCAGCCCCACCCAAGTATTTCTAATTATATAAATGAACCAGACCAGAAAGGATGGCTTTTTCTCAAGTTTTCTGATTATGTAGCCACTGTCTCTGGAAGAAGTGAATAATTATATTACTCAGGTTTCTGTATCTAAGTCCCTCAGACAGATAGAATTCACCACAGGAGACACAGCTACAGGAATAAGGGTTTAAGAAAGTCTTCTATTTCTAATTTTAAAGTCCTTCCCAATTCAAGAAGTCCAGAGCAGAATATTCCTTGACTATTGCGGCTTCCAGTGCAAGGCCAGTATTAAGGCCCCAGAAGCATGTTGAATCATGGTGTGCCTTTCCTCTGCATTGAAGGTGAAAATTGAGAAACATCCTGTGTCACTTTGATCTCATTCTCTCCTGTCTCACTTTCTGCTTCCTCTTATGAGTTCCAGGATTTTTTTTTGAATTCCAGAAGAGTCTCTTTAACACAGACCTAATTTGTACTCTCTTTTTCAGCATGAGCCCCATGAAATGGCAAGAAGTACCTCCATCTCATATTGTACTATACAAGTTTACATGGATTCAGAGGCTAATGGAGGCTAATGCGGAAGGTGATAGTCACCTGTTCCTTTCCCACTCGATTTTTGCTCCATTACATTAGCCAGTTCCTCTTGGAAAGCTTCTGTTGAGAGCCTTATGATGAAAACAGTGACACCATTGCCAACATACCTGATACTCTTAGAGACTAGAGTGCATTCTCTCATTCTTCAACCAATTTATAGTATCCCCATACTAATACAGTGAATCATATTCATCATCTGGGTGCGCCACTTCCGATCACATCAAATAAGATGGTCACTCTGGTGTACACTTTCACTCTCAGTGATTCATGCTTCGGGATAGCTCAGCCTTAGCTTCATATATTTTTACCCACAGCAAGGTCCATAGAAAAGCCCAAGAAAGCACAGCATATGTCACATGGCTATATCAGACCATGGCTAAATAAGCTTTTCTGTTACATTTTTTGTCTCATATTTATGTAAGGGTCAGGAAATTGTTCCTCTTGAACCTATCATTTGTTTTGTTATATTCCATTTTGGGTGTCAATTTGTTGTATTACTTTTCCTTGGGAGATACTAGCATATACCTGTTAATATTTAGTCCAGTAGGTCATTAATGACAAAATAAAGACAACAACTATGTCCACTTCCATGAACAAATGAGTGTATTAAGCATATTTATTAGGTATGTAAGTGATAACTTCTATCAATGTATGTGACCTCAATACATCACTGCAAATATCCACCCCATCACAGATGATATACTCATTAAAGCTATATCATTGAGTACTATCTTCAGTAAAATTTTCAATCCTTATATATTCTACCACTTCCCCAAAACTTGTGCAGCTGGGGAAAGTGATGAGTAGGGATAGGTGAATAAACTCCTAGGAAGGTTTTGCAACTCTCTACCCTCACCTTAGATTAAAAAGTGTTAGTATCTCCTTTATCTTTACCACATACCTAGTTGCAACTGTATTATTTTATTATATTTCCATGATGTGATTAAAGTTACCTCTGCTCCATAATGGTGACAGGATTATGCATAGAGAAGAAAAATCAACATAAAACACAAACAAAGCTGTAGTCAAACAGAGAGATCCTGTCAGGAAAGGACAAAGGGGAAGGACAAATGAAGTTAGCCATATTGGTTAGTTTTACCAGTCAATTCAACATATTTGTTGGGAAAAGTCTTAATGAAGAATATCTAATGTGAAGGGCTGTCTTAATTGTTAACTGATGAAGGAAAACTAGCCCATTGTGGGAAACATCATTCCGTATGCATAGGGTTCCATACTAAGCAGCAGACAGCTATTGGTACCATAGTTTCATTTGTTTCTCTCTGTTTTTGACTGCAAATGTAGTATGACCATATAAGATAGAGGAACGTAAGTAAGCAGTTATCCATGCATTTATTCAGTCTGCTTTTGTGTGTGTACGTGATGCTTCAAGTTCCTTCTTTATGGCCAGTAATCTGGAATTATTGAACATATAAACCTATTTCCCCTGTTATTTCTGGTCAACATAATTTATCAAAGCAACAGAAATCAAATAGAACAGTAGACTTTGAAGCAAATATCACAACAACACATTCCCTGCAGGCTTAATATAGACCTGTAGGACATAATGGTTCACATGCCAGGTTTTGGTCTGAATATTATTTATTCTTTAAGACCTCTATTTTAGAATGGGAATGTTTATCATTAGATGATATAAGGATATAATCTTTAGTTTTAGTTTTTATTTTTTTACAATTCTATTTTGAATTCGATCATGGTTTTGAACAGCATTGAAACTATTAAGTGTTAGCAGATATTTGATATTGACTAAATTAATTTTTAGTTTGAGATCACCATGAATCCTTATGGAATAGAGATTTAATATAAATTTTGAATATTAAAGATTCCTCATAGATTAATATGTTTTTGTCCTTAGGTTGGGATGATTTTCTGGGATGTTGTAGAAAATTGTGGAAGTTGGTTTATAGGTGGAGGAAACTGGTCACGTGGCAGGGGTGACTTCATTTCAGGGCTTCAGGTTCTTCCTCACTCTTTGTTTAATGGATATTATGAAATATGTAGTCTCCTCTTTCATATACTCCTGCTGGCATTATGCTCTATTTCATCATTGACCACTAATCTATCTAAACTGACCATTAGGAGGTATTTGAATTAAATCGATGCTAAATGTCTTAAAAAGATGCCTCATTCCTGGAATCACTCAAGCTTTCAAGATGCAATACCAAATTTTCTTAAGGAATTAAAAAAGTACATGAAAATGAATGATAAGGAGATAGCTATGGCCTCATTCCCCCAATCTAGTTTTATGTGATTCCACAGCACAACAACAAGAAAAGAAACTGATTAATTATGACTAATGAATGTAGATGCAAACTTCTCAAAATACTGTCAAATAAAATCCAAGAGCATACCAAAATCATCATTTGTCATGATCAAAAGAGATTTATCACAGGGATAAAAGGATGATTCTCTATCTGCAAATCAATAAATGTAATATATCTCATGAAGAAAAGAAGAGACACAAAGTATATATGTTATTTCTCAATAGATGCAGAAAAATATATAGAGTTCAATGTTTCTTCATGACAAAATCTTGGTACAAATCGGGTGTAGAAAAATTATGTCCCAAATCAAGAAAGCCAAGGACTATGAACTGAAATGTGTAGAACGATGATGTTACATATGAACCTCTGCCTTTAAATGACTGAAAATTTAGTCACAACTGAGCAACAGCCTGTAATGAAGTCAGTATATCTGCATTCTATTATCATGGTGTATGATTGTTGGAGTCAGAGCTGTTTAGCAAAGTTTGCAACCAGGTAGCTTGACACTCCAGGCTTGTTTGTTTTACGAGGATACACTTTTCAACAATTTTATAGTATATCATTATATAAATATATATTTATAATTACTTTACCACTTTGTAAACTGATGTCCATTATCAGAGAGTGATACTTTTGATTCCTTTAATATTTTAATTTTTAAATCTATTTTTCCTAAAATAAGAATAGAGCCAGGTAGTGGTGTCACATGCCTTCCATCCCAGAACTCAGGAGGCAGAGTCAGGCAGATCTCTGAGTTTGAGGCCAGTCTGGTCTATGGGGCAAGTTCCAGGAGAGCCAACTCTACACATAGAAACCCTATCTTGATAAAAGCAAATAAACAAGCAAAAACAAAAAAATAGGTATTTTTATTTGTTTATTTTGTCTTGTGTTAATGGAATATCTTTTTCTTTGACTTTCTGTCCATGTGTTTTCATAGCCTTTAAAGTACAAAGTGTATTTTGTGCTGGAATTTGCATTTCAAAGACATCTAGTCAATAGAAATCAATAAATAAAGGCAGTTACTTAAAAACCTGCCTCCATAAGTACTTATAGATATGTGTTATTAGAAGCTCAAATTGATTACAATAGTAATTTTTATTTGTATGTCTTATGATTATTTGTTCATGAAAATAAGAATGTTTTCCTATACATGACACCATGGTGACAATGCAAATAGTAAGAATGTCTCTTGTTCGCCTGTAATAAAGTGATTTTATGAAAGATGTAATTTATTGTATAAAGAATAGAAGAGCATTTGTTGTATAAAGAATCAAGTCAAGTCAACAAATTGCCCTGCTGCTGCAGCCTCAAAGCAGGTGTTGGGAAAAGAAACATAATCAGGGTCTTAGCTTTAAGGGGAAAGGTCTGCGATGGTGTAAAGATGTTGCAGGAATCTGCTGTATAAATCTTCAAGGAGATGTGATTAAAGATCTGTACCTTTTCCTGAGTTTTCCTCCTGATCACTTACATCTTAACAGGTGGCCAGTCATGGGTTAAAAGTCTATGTTGATAAATGATTAAGGCATAGATAAAAATTAACATCGACTGTTAACCACCACATTCTTCTAAATGCAAGTGACCATGTATACTGCCTTGCTTGAAGGAGTTTTTGATAAAAGAAGCAATATCTGTCATTTGTAAATTTTCTTGTTCTAAAGAAAGCAGTTCTATGTTCTGTAGATAAAAATTATGTAAATAAAAGTTATTTTATATCAAAAAAAAGAATGCATTTCAGACTTTCAAGCAGATAATTTGACAAGTGAATAATAGATTATTTTTACAGATTTATTGTTCCTATTAATTAAAGTAAATGTTAGACTTTGAAAAGATGGGACTTTAATATTTTCCTTCAGTTGCAGTAACAAAATTTTCATATGTGACATTCACAGTGTATTATAAGGACAACTTGTACAGCCGCTTTGGAAATAATTATGGAGATTCCTCAAGAAAATGGGAATCAAGTCTACCACAAGATCATACAATTCCACTCTTAGGCATATACCCAAAAGATGCACATTCTTACAGCAAGGAGATCTGTTTCACTATGCTCACAGCAGCATTATTTGTAATAGTCAGAACCGGGAAGCTACCTAAATGCCCCTCAACTGAAGAGAAGAGAGAGAAAATGTGGTACACTTATACAATGTAGTACTACTCAGTAGAAAAAATGGAATCTTGAAATTTGCAGGCACTGGAAGAAACCATCCTGAGTGAGGCATTCCAGTCACAAAAAGAAACACATAGTATGGACTCACTCATATATGCATTTTAGACATGAAGCAGGGAAGTGCCATTCTACAATCCATACCACCAGAGAGGATGGGAAACAGTGAGGACCCTAAGACAGATATGCATGGTACCCCAGAGAAGGGGAATGGGACAGGATCTCCTGAGTAGCCTGGAAGCATGGGGGGAGGGGAGAGGGAGCTTGGGAAAAGTGAAGGGGGAAGACATGGGGAGAGGAGGACATGAAGGAGCAGTAAGTTTGAGTCAGGTGAGAGATACCATAATAGAGGGTTTCATTATAGGTTTGAGGACAGATCTGGCTCTAGTGCGATTTCCAGAGACCTACAAGAATGACACCAACTGGCAATCTAAGCAATAGTGAGAGGCTACCTTAATTTCCCTTCCGGGATAATGAGATTGATGACTACCTTATGTGCTATCCTAGAGCCTTCAACTAGTGACTGATGGAAGCAGAGGCAGACACCCACATCTAAACACTGAACTGAATTCCTAAAAATCAGTTGCAGAGATGGAGGAGTCATGAGCAAAGGTGTCAAGACTGGGCAGGTGAAACCCACAGAAATTTCTGACCTGAAAAATGGGGAACTCATGGACCCCAGACTGTTGATTGTGAAGCCATTATGGGACTTATCCAGACCCCTGAATGTGGGTGTCATTGAGGATGTCTGGCATACGAATGGACTTTGGGAGCCCATTCCACATGGACGGATGTTGTCTCAGCTTGGGCACGTGGGGGAGGGTCCAAGTCCTGCCCTGGATGATATGACAAGACTTTGGAGATTCTACCACAAAGGGCTCACCCTCCCTGGAGAGTGGAGTGAGGATTGGGTAGGGGGTTGGAAGTTTGACAGGGGCTCGGGGATGAGGGGAGGGAGAGGGAGCTGCGATTGACATGTGAAGAAAGTTTGTTTCTAATTTAAATAAAAATAATAAAAAGGAACAATTAAAACTCAGCTTTAAAGATTAATTTTAAAATATGTATATTTTTGTGTCTCTTTATGTGATTGATGTGTATACAGTGGCCAGAAAAAGGCACCAGGTCCCCTGGAGCTGGAATTGAAGGTGATTATGAGATACTCCACTTGGGTGATGGGAAGTTGACTCAGTCCTCTGCAAGAGTGGTACCTGTCCTTAACCACTGAATCACCTCTCCAGCCCTGAAAACACCCCTTTTAGACACGGAGAAATTACTAAGTAGACAAAGCCTCTTTTTGTCCCCCCCCTTAAGTACACAAAATAGATCAGAGAATAAAGACATGTAGAACTCCCCAATTTACAGTGATAAGCTGTTGCCATTTGTCTCAAGTAATTTATATTAAAGTTAATGGGAACCAAACCTCTGAAAACCAACATTTTTCATTTTCTGCATTGTCTGACAAATTTTCATTACTCTTAATCTTCATGCTGTTAGGTTATAGGAATTTTTTCCTTTCCAATTTGCTACTCAGACAAAAGAAAGAGGATTACCTCCACTGGAAATTTAACTCAGGGTGATTTGGCTTTCTGATATGACTGAATAACAGTCTGAAAGAAGTTAATGATTTTCAGAAAACCATAGGAGAAAGAAATCATACCTATAAATTCAGTATGAAATAGCAAAATAAGCATTGACTCTCAAATTACTAAGCTGAATCTAAGTGAAACAACCTCTATAGAGAGGAAACCTGGTGAATATACATTAAAGAGTATTTTATGCCATATTTTCTGTTTATTCACTGTTTTTGTTTATGATACTTGACTTTTTAAGAGACACAGTCTCACTATGTAGCCCTGACTGTCCTGGAATTGACTGTGTGGATCAGGCTGGTCATGATCTTGCTGGCCTTGAGCTCACAGAGATCTGTCTGCCTTTGACTCTCAAGGGTTTGGAATAATAAAGGCCTGCACTACTATGCCTGCTTATTTGTGTACTTGAAGGATAATTGAAAATAAATAGAAAATGAAATGTACACTCTTCATATTTTCATTCTTTACATTTTTACTGTATACTTATTTGTCTATTCTTTAATGTGTATTTTCGTTTTTTTGAGAAAGAATTTCTTTGTGTAGCCATGGCTGTCCTGGAACCAGCTCTGTAGACCAGGCTTCCCTCAGTCTCACAAAGCTCCACCTGCTTTTGCCTCCTGAGTGCTGGGATTAAAGACATCTACCACTGCCACCTAGCTGACATATACATTCTTAATATGAACTATATCTATAAGATTACCCTTATCTGACATGAGCATATATTGTATTTAAAGAGAAGCAACACTTTCAGAATTGACTTGATTTTAATCAAGATATCATATAATCAAGGCTATCAAAATTTGAGAAGGGTATTCCAATAAACAGATTCGAAATTTCATTTGCTAATTTCCAAAGTTTACACTATTTAGTAGCATTCTTCACAGCAGAACAATGAATCTCAAGTCATTAACTAAAGACATTGAAGGTAGATGATGGTGTTTCATCTATGTAATTGGAGAAAATTGAAACAGCTCCCTATATTGTATCATACCTTCATGTATTAAAGCTGGATATAAAAAACAACAGAAACACAGTTGAATACAAATTCATGGAAACTGCACAACTCTCTACTGATTGTAAAAGGGATCAAAACAAATAATGAAATTAAACATTTTCCAGAATTCAATGAAAATGAAGACACCACAAACTCACACTTATGGGACATAATGAAATTGATATAAAATTTATAGCTCTAAGTGTATACATAAAAATTGCAAAATTGTCTTACTAGCAACTTGATAGAACAGCTGAAGCCTCCAGAACAAAAAGAATTAAGCCCACACACGAGGAATAGTCAGCAAAAAGTAATCAAAGTGTGGGATGAAACCAATAAAATAGAAAGAGAACAATACAAAGAACCGATGAAATAAAGAGTTGGTTCTTCGAGAAAATGAATAAGATTGATGAAAAGTTATCCAAAGTAACTAAAAGATACAGAGAGAATAGTCATATTAATAAAATCAGAAACAAAAAAGGATGCATAACAACACATACCAAGGGAATACAGAGAATCATAAGGACATACTTTAAAAACCTGTACTCAAGAAAATTGGAAAATCTAAAGAAATGAACAGTTTTCTCAATAGGCACTCCTCATCAAAGTTAAATCAAGAAGAGATAAACAATGTAAATAGATCTATAAGCCCCGTGAAATAAAAGCAGTCATTAAAATTATTCTAACCAAAAAGCCTTGGGTCAGATAATTTCAGAACATAATTCCATCAGACATTCAAAGAAGAGTTAATACTAATACCCCTCAAATTATTTCACAAAATAGAAACAGAAGACTCACTTCCCAGTTCATCTTATGAGGTCACAACCTAATTCATCTTATGATACTCAAACTACCTAAAGACTAAACAAAGAAAGAGAATTGCAGACCAATTTACCTTATGAACATAGATGAAGTAAAGTTTGTGAAGTAAATCTAAGGTAGTATCCAAAAGATCACCCACTACCATGAAGAATAATTTTCCCAGACATGCAAGGATATTTTAACATTCAAAAATCTGTTAATGTAACCCACTATATAAATAAACTGAAATAAAAAATACAAAACACAAGATCAACTGATTAGATCCCTGTGATAAAATCCATCATCCCTTCATGATAAAAGTCCTAGAGAGATTATTGATTCAAGGAACATACCTACACATAGAAAAGGTTGTTTACAAGCCTGCAGGAGAACCCAAATTAAATGGAAACAAACTTAATGCATTCCACTAAAATTATTAACAAGATAAGGCTATCCACTCTGCACATCTATTCAATATAGTACTTGAAGATTTAACTAGAGCAATAAAACAACTGAAAGAGATCAACAGGAGACAAATTGGGAAGGAAAAATTCAAAGTATCATTACTCGTATATAATATGATAATATATGTGAGTGACTCTAAAAATTCCACTAAGGAAATCCTACAGTTTACAAATAGTTTAAATAAAGTGGCTATAATACAACAGTAACTAAAAATATTAATAGCATTTCTATGTACAAATAACACATTGAGAAAGAAATAAGGAAAATAACTTTTCATGACAGCCTAAAATAATATACCTTGGGATAGTTCTAAACAAAGAAGAGAACTATTTGTATGATTCAAACATCAAGTCTTCCAAGGAAGAAATCGAAGAAGACATCAGAAGATGGAAAAAAATCTCCTGGGTTCATGGATTGATAGGATTCAAATAGTAACAATTAGTATCGAAATAATAGCAGTCTTTAGATTAAATGAAATCCCCATCAAAATTCTAACAATCTGAAACTATGAAAGAACTGTTTAAGGTGTCACCATCCCTGAATTGAAGTTCTATTAGAGGGACATAGTAATAAAAACCAACATGGTGCTGACATAAAAATAGACACAATGATCAATGGAATTGAATTTAAAATTCAGACATAAATTAACACATATATGGATATTTGATTTTTTTAATAAAGTATCCAGAAATACATACTGGAAAAATGACAGCATCTTCATCAAATTGAACAGTTGCTGTTCAAACTGTATGACTGAATTGAGAGTAGAAGAATGAAAATAGCCACATTTTTATCACCTTGCACAAACTCAAGGCCAAGTGGATCAAAGACCTCAATATAAAATGAGATGCATGAACCTCATGAAATATAAAGTGGGTACAAACATTGAGCACATTAGCACAGGATATGAGTTTATGAACATAACACTAATAGCATAGGCACTAAAGATTAACAATTAATTAATATGACCCCCATGAAACTGTACAGATTTTCTTAGGCAAAGGCAAAGAATTAGAAAAGATTTTTACCAACCTCACATCTGATAGAGGTCTAATATCCAAAATACATAAAAGCTCAAGAAATTAGATATTTAAAAAAATCAAAAAAATCCAACTGAAAATGAAGTAGAGTTTTAAACAGAATATTTTTCTGGTGGAGGATGTAGGAAATCTTTATGCATTAAACATGTTTTTTTGTTTAGTTTAGAAACAATCATATTTTAATTTCAATCCTAGTCACCTCTCCCTCCCACCTCCTATGTCCCCCACCAATCACCCTATTCCACCCCCCATTCAATTCCCAAGGAGGGTGAAACCTTCCATGGTGGATCATTAAAGTCTGTCACATCCTTTGGTGGTGGGCCTAGACCCTCCTCCATGTTTCTGGGTGGAGAAAGTATTCCTGCTTGGAGAATGGGCTCCCAAACTCCATTTGTGCAATAGGGATAAACGCTGGTTTCATTGTCGGAGGTCTGTCCCAGGCTCCTGACTGGCATCTACTTTCAGAGTGTTTGGTTCCATCCAATGCAGGGTCCGTAGCTTTATGCCTGGTGTGGGTGTGCTCTCACTTAGTCAGGTCTGCTATTTCTGTGGGTTCTCCAGTATGGTTTTGCCCCTTTGACAACACTCCTCTCTCTCTACAACTGAATTTCAGGAGTATGGCTCAGTTCTTAGTTGTGAGCCTCTGCTTCTCCTTCCATCAGCTACTGAAGGAAGGTCTAGAATGGCATTTAAGGTAGTTAAAAATCTCAATATAAGGGAAGGGCATTTAAGGTAGCCTCTCCACCATTGCTTAGATTCTTAGTTGGGGTAATCCTTGTGGATCTCTGGACATTTCCCTAGATCCAGATTTCTCTTTAAACCTACAATGGCTTCCTCTACTAAAGTCTCTCTTTTCTTGCTCTCTTTTCTTGCTCTTGTTTTTTTTGACAGAGTTTTTTTGATCCCTCATGTTCTCCTGTCCTCTCCTCTCATACCTTTTCCCTACCCTGCTCCCCCATGCCCCATGCTCCAAATTTGCCCAGGGGATCTTGTCCCTTTCCCCTTTTCCAGGGGACCTTGTATGTCTCTCTTAGAGTCCTCTTTATTTCCTAGCTTCTCTGGAGGTGTGGATTATATGGTGGTTGTCCTTTGCTCTATGTCTAATATCCATATATGAGTGAGTACATACCATGCTTGTCTTTCTGTGACAGGGTTACCAAATATCAAGACATTATTGCTGTTTTTTTCTACTGAGTAATAATTCCATTCTGTAAATGTCCAACATTTACTCCATCCATTTTTTTGGGTGAGAGGAATCTAGGTTGCTTCTGGCTATTACAAATAATGCTGGTATGTACATAGTTCAACAGATGTCCCTGCTGTACAAATGTGTATACTTTCGGTATATGCCCAAGAGTGGAATTGCTGGATCTCAGAAACCACCATACTGATTTCAAAAATGGTCACACAATTTGGCACTCCCACCAGCAATGGAGGAGTGCTCCCCCTTCTCAACATTCTCTCCAGTATATACTGTAATTGTATTGTTGATTTTAGCCGTTCTGACAGGTGTAAGATGGTAACTCTGAGTTGTTTTGAATTCCATTTCACTGATGGTTAAGAATGTTGAACAATTTCTTTGCTTTTTTAACAGTATCCAGACTCTATATTTTCAATCTTGTTTTTTATTTTAGATTTTTTATTTAAATTACAAACAAGGTTGCTTCACATATCAATCCCAGCTCCCTCTCCCTCCCCTCCTTTGCTCATCCCTCTGTCACTGGATTTCAAGAGTTCAGTTCAGTGCTTAGTGTTTAAGTGGTCTTTCAGCCACTTTACATTATTCTATTAAGAATTCTCAATTTAGTTCTGTATCCACTTTTTTATTGGATTATTTGGTGCTTTGGTAGATAGCTTCTTGAGTTCTTTGTATATTTTGGAAATCAGTCCTCTATCATAGGTGGGGTTGGTGAAGATCTTTTCCCCATTCTATGGACTGTCGTTTTGTCTTGTTGATTGTGTCCTTTGACTTATAGAAGCTTCTCAGTTTCAGGAGGTCCTATCTATTGCTTGTAAATCTTAGTGTCTCTGCTACTGGAGTTATGTTCATGAAGTGATCTCCTATACCAATTCGTTTAAGGGTACCTCCCACTTTCTGTTCTACAAGGTTCTGTGTGGCTGGTTATATGCTGATGTCTTTGATCCATTTGGACATAATTTTGTATGTGGTGATAAATTCGGATCCATCTGCAATCTTCTACATGTCAGCATCCAATTATGCCAGCACCATTTGTTGAAGATGATTTCTTTTTTCCATTGTATAAGTTTAGCTTCTTTGTCAAAAATCAGGTGTCTATATGTGTGTGTATTAATATCAGAGCTTTCAATTTGATTCCATTGGTAACCTGTCTGTTTTGTGCCAATACCAAGCTGCTTTCATTACTATTGCTCAATAACAGAGCTTGAAGTCAGGGATGGTGATGCCTCCAGAGAAAGTTCCTTAAATGTACAAGGTTGTTTTCGCTATCCTGCATTTCTTGTTTTTCCATATAAAGTTGAGAAATGTCCTTCCAAGGTCTGTGAATAATTGTTCTGGCATTTTGATAGGTATTGCATTGAATCTGTAGATTGCTATTGGTAAGATGGCCATTTTTAATATGTTGATCCTATTTATCCAAAAGCATGGGAGATCTTTCCATTTTCTGGTATCTTATTTGATGCTTAGATGTTCTGAATTGGAATTTCAACTTGGTGGATTTTCCTGTGATAAATATGAAATGCCCCTTTTCATCACTTTTGATAAATTTTAGTTTAAATTCTAATTTGTTAAATATTAGCATAGCTACACCAGCTTGTTTCTTATGTCCATTTGATTGGACAATATATTGTCACCGTTTTACTCTGAGGTAGTATCTGTCTTTGAATAAGGTGAGTTTCTTGCATGCAGCAGAAGGATGGTTTCTGTCTTCGTAGCCATTCTGCTAGCCTGTGTCTTTTAATAGGTGAGTTAGAACCATGTATAATGAAGAATATTAATGACTATTGGTTGTTAATTTGTGTGTGTTTTGCATTTGTTGTTGTTGGTGTTATTGTGTATGGATTCCCCACCCTTATTTTTCTTTAAGTTTTTGGTAAAATTGGATTTCCTATTGCCCATGTTTTTGTGAGTGAAGCTTACTTCCTTTCTTCACTTTCTTATATACCTCTTATTCTTAGGTTTGGCCTTTTCATGGTGTCTTGTATTTCCTGGATATTTTGTGTTAGGGCTTTCTTTTTTTTCTTTTTTTATTTATTTTCAGTTTAAATTTAGATAAGAAACAAGGTTGCCTCACAAGTCAGTTCCAGGTCCCTCTCCCTTTCCCTCCCCTCCTCCCGTGTCCTCCCCCCAAGCCCCCCATTTATCCCCTCATTTCCCCAGGGAGGGTGAGGCCCTCCATGGGGGTGTCCATAGTCTGTCATTTCATATAGGGCAGGGCCTAGACCCTTCCCCAAGAGTTCAGGGTGAGAATGCACCTCACATTGTTGGATGGGAGTCCAAAGTCCGTGTGTATACTCGGGATGGGTACTGATCTGCTGCCCAAGACTCAATAGATTACCTAGGCCTCCTCACTGACACTCACACTCAGGGGGTCTTGATCAGTCCCATGCTGGATTCCCATGTTAGGGCTTACTTGAACTTAAATTTTCTTTGCTTGATGAACCTATTTCATCTAGTGAATCTCTAACATCTGAGATGGATATTTCTGATAGGAGAAAACAGAATAGATTTCACAGGTACCCATTTTGGGATTATCATGTAGTGTAGGAGATGAGATGGATGGAGAGACTACAGGCAGTGATAGCCAGAACTCACAGGTCTTGAAGTGAAAATACAATAAATTTTGTGGGTAGACTTGGGTCAAGTGGGGATAGGAGTGGGAAATATTAGGGGGGTGCTTGAATTGATGGAAAAAGCATGGGCAAAGACAGAATTGATTGGAGTACATGTGTAATGGTATATTAACCTGGTACAGTGGAAACTTTCTTGAAGATGTGAGGGTGACCCTAGTAAGGATTCTTAGTACTGAAAGACCCAATCTGAACTGGCAATCTTTTGTAGACAATGAAGCCTTCCTATGGTGGGACTGTTTTAGCATTCCATTGAGTTGTTGGCCAAGGGATCATTTGGAGATCGCTAAACAACCCAGACTGATGGTAGGACAGTAGGTAAGTCTCTGAAAACTAATAATAGACACTTAGTACCAAGGAAACTATCCACACAGCACATTGAACAAATCTAGTCTGGAGGCTTCACCCCTACATTCTAGTCTCTTCGGTGTAAGATGTTTACTAGCCACAGAAATAGAAACCTGATCCCTAACCAAGCTACAAAACTGCCTACTTACAATCTGTTCTGCCCACAAGATGTGCTGGGGAATCATGGCACAGAACTCCTGGGAGTGGCCTCCCAGTATTTGGTTTAAGCAAGCCCATGCCACCTGAGGGAGCCCATGCCATAGACTTCCTAGATAGTAAGGCACCAGACATTAGATAACCCAGAGACCTAGGGAAGAACAAAACATGTTGAAAAAATGTTATTCTGCTATAACTCCTAGATCAGTGACTTGCCCAGTCATCATGAGGGAGGATTTCTCTGGCAGGAGATTGCAACGGGTGCAGAGACCCGCAGCCAGACATTATATATAGAGATTTCTACCTTGAAGATCTCCATTGTGTTTCTCCCCTTAAGGATCTGTAAACCCTGAAGAAGAAGGGAAGGCATGATTTTATGGAGCAAAGGAGTTGGGTGACATCAGGAAAACATTGTCTACTTAATCAAATAAATGGGGCTAAGGCTCTCCCAGATACTGATGTGGCAAGTGTGAGGCTTGCATGGATTTATATAAGCACTTTAATCATCTCATTAGCAAGTTTAACATGGTGGTGAAAAGACCTGGTAGACTTATAGTTGGGCCAATACAAGATGGTTAAAAGTAAATAGAAATAAAAAGAAAACATCCACACAAGAAACCTTCAAACATCTCTACAGAAACAATTTATACTGTAACTAAGGTGCCATTGGAGAAAGAGAAAAAACAAAAATGGAAGAAAAAATATTGGAAGAGGTACAGTTGGGCATTTTACAATGCAATGTAAAAGCTCAGATTCAAGAAGACAATCTTTTTGTTCTAAAAACAACACAAGGAGTTTGAATCCCCAGCAAATATGCTTGGATACTTTAAAGCCACAGTATGAGAAATCAAAGATTAAAAAAACCTATATCTTTAAAGATAAGAAATAATGAAAAGAAATTGTACCTAGAAAGGAAGAAAGATCAAAGTTACAATGGACTCACACAGAAATTATTCAAGCCATAAGATAATGATATGTGATATGTTCGATATATGGAAACAGAATAAAACTATCAGCATAGAATTCTATATACACCAGAAAACATCATTTTTAAATATAGAATAAATGAAGACATTTTCATTCAGTCAAAACCTGAGAAAAATCCCAAATAACTTTGTAATTCAGAACTATTAAGTTTCTTCATAGAGAACTTAGACACATACACACACAACACACACACTCACACAGGAAAGTTCCAAAATTGGTAAATTAAATATATGTTATTTTTTAGTCTAAGGAATTGGCTCAATGGTAAAGTGCCTGCCACTTAGATACAAAGATCTGTGTTGAAATTCTTGGAATCCACATAAATTTTGGCACATAAATGCTTCTATGTCAAGGGGAGACAGGAGAATCACTAGAAGTGCACCTACGTTTACTAGCAAAATGATAACAACAAAGAGAGACCCTATCTTAAACAAGATTAAAGATAACATCCAAGGTATATTTGCCTCTACATACATATTATCGTACATACATGCCTGAACTCACATGTGAACATGAATACACATGTGTATGCACACATACCACATACACACTTATTTTTTTATTCACATCCAGGGAGATGTTAATAGATACAGAGATTTCTTTTTTACAAGTGTTAACATCACTTTACTGTCTGAAGTAAATATAGTACCAATATTTTTTTTTGGTTTTACGAGACAGGGTTTCTCTGTTTCGGAGGCTGTCGATCCAGCCTGGCCTCGAACTCACAGAGATCCGCCTGCCTCTGCCTCCCGAGTGCTGGGATTAAAGGCGTGCGCCACCAACGCCCGGCTAGTACCAATATTTTATATAGAGTTTATAACATATAAAAAACACATTGTAAGAAAAATAGTACAAATGTTTAGAGTGAGAAAATTTTTTTAAAATGACGTACAGAGAAAGTGTCCTTAATTATATTCCATGTGTTGCTTTTGAAATTAATTTTACAGAAAGAAGTTTCTCTATTAGTTGAAAAAAGGCTGTACTAAGGAATTTACAAGGTATTATGACTTACTAAATTTGTTCAGTAAATAAATATTTATTAAGGTCAGATATATATATTGAGAAGTTCTTGACTGTTATATACCATTTATGATTCAATGACTCACCATATTTCCACCCATGATCTCCCCATTCTTGAAAACATTCAAAATTAGCATGCTATATGACAAGAACAGCTGGTACAAACCAGTCACCTACCTCTGTAACATGTCTAAAATACCTGTGAGCTGGAGATGACAGTATTCTACTTTCAAAAAACGGGGAGAAGAGATAAACATTCTTGTGCACTCATTATTTACATCTTAAAGACCCATTGTTGTGGTTATATATTGTTTATGATTTCTTAGAACTACTGAAGAACAAAATAGCAAAGCAACCATACTAGGTAACCACTGAAGTCAGGCACATACCTTTAATCTGAGGATTTAGGATTAAGAGGTAGACAGTGACATTTACTGTTTTTCATGTCAAATGTGCAAGAATATGGATGAAATAAGTATCATGTAATTGAATAGAAATGTCAGCAATAACCTGATAGACAGGGGTAATCTTTTAGCATTTAGCAAAAGGCAATTAACATAATAAATCTAATAACTAATGTTTGTGGCTAAGAATTGTTAAATATCCCTTTATTTTCCCTGATTGGAACTGAAGTGAGATGTGTTCTGATTTAATTATTAGTAATAAATCAATAAGCCAAATACATACTTCTCTACATTTAGATTTAGGGAATTTCAATTCTTGATACTTCTCAAATTTTATTTGATTGAGTATAACAATCTATAGGCATAGCACAAGATACACATTTAAATTTGTATTTCAAAATCACAAGGAATTTTTAAAGAAAGAATTTAGGTTTCAATGTTACTTAAAACAGGATAAAAATTGTTTTTGCTCATCAATCCTCCTACTCTGCAACTGGTTTCCATGAGTTCAGTTTAGTGTTTAGCTGTGGGTGTCTGACTCTGCTTCCATCAACCACTGGATGGAGACTCTGTGATGGCTTATAGAGTAGTCTTGAATCTCACTATCAGGGAAGGGCATTTAAGACAGCCCCTCCACTATTGTTTACATTGCCATATGGTGTCATCCTTGGAGATCTCTGGAAATCTCATTAGTTCCAGATATCTCTTCAAACCTATAATGACTCCCTCTATTATGGTATCTCTCAGCCCGGTGTCCTCTATTCTTCCTCTAACTCAAACTTCCTGTTCCCCCATGTCCTCCTCTGCCCTTATCTTCTCCCCTTCACTTTTCCCCAGCTCTGTCTCTCCTCCCCCCATGCTCCCAGTTCACTCAGGAGATCCTGTCCTATTCCCTTTCTCTGGAGTACCATACATATCTTTCTTAAGGTCCTCCCTGTTTCCAAGACACTCTGTGGTGGGATTATAGCCTGGTACTCCCCTGATCCATCTCTAAAATCCATATATGAGTGAGGGTTACCTCACTCAGGATGGTTTCTTCTAGTGCCATCCATTTGCCTGCAAATTTCAAGATTCCATTGTTTTTTTTTCTGCTGAGTAGTACTCCATTGTGTAAATGTACCACATTTTCTCTATCCACTCTTCAGTTGAGGGGCATCTGCGTTGCTTTCATGTTCTGGCTATTACAAATAAAGTTGTTATGAACATAGAGGAACACATGTCCTTGTTGTCTGAATACGCAATTTTTGGGTATATGCCTAAAAGTGGAATTACTGAATCTTGTGGTAAACTGATTCCCATTTTCCTGAGAAATCTCCATACTGATTTCCAAAGTGGCTGTACCAGTTGGCACTCCCACCAGCAGTGAAGGAGTGTTCGCCTTTCTCTACATCCTCCCCAGTATAAACTGTCATTGGTGTTTTTGATTTTAGCTATTCTGACAGGAACGAGATGGTGTCTCAGAGTTGTTTTGATTTACATTTATCTAATGGTTAAGGATGTTGAGCACTTTCTTAAGTGCCTCTCAGCAATTTTAGATTCCTCTATTGAGAACTCTCTATTTCGTTCTGTACCTCACTTTTTAATTAGATCCTTAGGTGTTTTGGAGAGTTGTTTTTTGTAAATTTTTGAGATTAGCCCTCTGTCACATGTGGGGTTAGCGAATATATTTTCCCATTTTGTGGGCTGCCTTTTTCTCTTGTTGACTGTGTCCTTTGCCTTACAGTAACTTCTCAATTTCAGGAGGTCCTTTTTATTGATTGTCGATCTCAATACCTGTGCTACTGGTGTTTTGTTCAGGAAGCAATCTCCTGTACCAATTCGTTCAAGGGCACTTCCCGCTTTCTCTTTTAAGAGGTTCAGTGTAGCTGGATTTATTTTGAGGTCTTTGATCCATTTGGCATGGCAATAGACATAGATCTATCTGCAGTCTTTTACATGTCATCATCCAGTTATGCCAGCACCATTTGTTGAAAATGCCTTCTTTTTTCCATTGTATAAGTTTAGCTTCTTCATCAATATTCTAGTGTTCATTGTTGTATGGGTTGATATCAGTGTTTTCAATCAGATTCCATTGGTCTGCCTGTCTATTTTTATGCCAATACCAAGCTATCTTCAGGACTATAGATATATAATAGGGCTTGAAGTCAGGGATGGTGATGCCTCCAGAATGTCCTTTTATATACAGGGTTGTTTTGGCTATCCTGGGTCTTTTGTTTTTCCATATAAAGTTGATTATTGTTCTTTCAAAGTCTGTGAAAAATATGCTGGTACTTTGATGGGGATTGCATTAAATCTGTCTATTGCTTTTGGTAAGATTGCCAATTTTACTATGTTGATCACACCTATCCTCGAGCATGGGAGATCTTTCCCTTTTCTGGTATCTTCTTTAACTTCTTTCTTTAAAGTCTCAAAGTTCTTGCGATACAGGTCTTTCACTTGTTTGATTAGTGCTACCCCAAAACATTTTATGTTGTTTGTGTTATTGTAAAGGAAGATGATTCTCTGATTTCTTTCTCTGCCCATTTATTGTCTGTGTATAATAGGGCTACTGATTTTTTGGAGTTAATCTTGTATCCTGCCACTTTGCTGAAGGTGTTCATCAGCTGTAAGAATTCCCATGTAAAACTTTTTGGATCACTTAAATAAACTATCATATTATCTGCAAATAGTTTGACTTCTTCAGTTCCAATTTGGATCCACTTGATCTCTTTTGTTGTATTATTGTTCTAGCTAGAAATTTCAATTATAATATTGAAGAGGTATGGAGGGAATTGACAACCTTGTCTTGTTCCTGATTTTATGGGAATTGTGTGGATTTTCCCTCCATTTACTTTGATGTTGCCTTTTGGTTTATTGTATATTGCTTTTACTGTATTCAGGTATGTTCCTTTTATCCATGATCTCTCCAGGACCTATATCATGAAGCGGTGTTGGATTTTGTCAAAGGCTTTTTAAGTCATGACTGGGAAGATGAAGCTCACAGAAACAGCTGACCTGAACAAGGGGGAGCTCATGGACCCCAGACTGATGGCTGAGAGGCCAGCTTGCAACTGATCCAGACCCCCTGAATGGGGGTGTCAGTAGAAGGCCTCTGCAATGTTTGCGGCCTCGGGCACTAGATCAGTATTTATCCCTGGAATCCTAATTGACTTTGGGAACCCATTCCTCATGGAGGGATGCTCTCTCAGTATGAGCATATGGACAAGGGCCAAGGCCCTGCCCAGGATGATGTGGCAGACTTTGGAGACCCCCCCTGAAGGGCCTCACTCTCCCAGGATTGTTGGGGGGTTGATGGTGAGCAGGGGAGGAGGGAGGCAAGAGGGAGCTGGGATTGAAGTGTGAAGCTAGCTTTTGTCTAATTTAAATAAAAAAAGTTTTAAAAAACTTTTAAAAAGTTTTTGTTTGATTGATATCAGATTTTACCAGAATATTCTAATTTTATGGAAATCCCTATGACTGAATATCAAGAAGCTTAGCACATGGCAATTTCTAGAAGCAAAGTGAAAATTTTAAGACTATTAGACCTCAAGAGATCTCTTATACACTAAGCAAAATGACTAAAGGTCCAGCAAGACATCAGGTTATAGTAGTAAGGTATCCCCTGGGAAGTATGATGTCTAGTCACAGGTTATCTATTGGAAGGTCTTTGCTGACAAGTAGATGCTGCAGTCCCTCCCTGTACTGGCAGCTTATTTACATAGCTCAAAAACATGGGGCACCAACTCTAGCAGAACTTCTTGCCTATGCTTGCACTTAACTAGAGACTGTCCATGGGCCTGGAGGAATGAACTTACCTGATAAATGTCTCTAAATGTCATCCTCCCCAGTCCTGGAAATCATTGCATATGAGGAGGAAGAAAGGCAGTAAAAGCTAGAGGCAGTAATGAGGAAGCAGTGTTGTCAGGTAAAAGCAGGGAAGTGGTACATATGGTCTCACAGGGGTTGGTTGTGATAGCATGAAAGGGAACTGCATAATACCAAGCCAGGAAGTATCCCAGAATCTATGAGAGAATTCAGCAGGGAATGAATTCTCTCCACTAACTCAAGAGCTGTTTGTAATTAATAACTGCAAGAAAAGTACTCAGGGTTTTTTGTTTTCTTTTGTTTTGTTTTTTTTTCTCCAGGGCGTGGCCCCTGGAATTCTATATAGCCAATTGTATTTGACCAAGGGAAACTGGGCTAGATGTTTTTATTTCTGTTTTTAAATAAATGAAAGAGGGACACAATGTTGCCTTAATAGGTAAGGTAGGTAGATCTGCGAGGAGTGGTGGAGGGGTGAATATGATCAAAATGCATAGTACAAAATTCTCAAAGAACTAATAAAAATTACAAAGAAAAAAGAACCAACAAAATAAATAAAAGAGCAAATGAAGATACCTACAAGCAAACAGTAATGTGAAAAAAAATCAATGGTCCATTTTTATCTTATCGATTTCTACTCTCCTCCAAATGATATCGGAGTGTTCATCTGTGCTTGTTATTCTTTCACTCAGCAGCAATAGATTTGTGCTCAGCATCATCCATGCTGCACTCTGCTTGTGGGCCTGCAGAGCTCCTGACACTGAAGATACTGTGGACCTAAGTGTAGTCTCTACGTTGATGAGGTTTCCATGCCAACAGTAGGAAGACAGATCCAGATTCACACTATGCCTATATGGACATAGTCACAGGCCCAGAAGTTAAAACTGGAATTCCTTGGTTAAACCCTTGCCTCTGCCTTTTAGTGTCATTTTAAACATGTGGAGTGGATTTTTTTTCTTCCTGATTCTTCATGTGACATTTTATAAATAGTGTTGCTTTATTTGGAATTTCTCACGTAAAATTCCATTGCTATACAGGACAAATGATTTTTATTGATCATATTTTTTTCTCGTGTTAGGAATTTGGCCAGCCCCACTAAAACTTAATTTACTAAAGTATGAAATGCAAAACAGGTACTAGGAACAGTAATTAAATTTTGTTTTTAATGGTAATATCATTAGAAATTAATGCTTTATTGAAACTAAAATAAATGAAGATTATAAGTCAAAAGTCCTAAATTTCTTTATTCATGTAATTAGTACAAATGCTTAAAAATGCATTGTCTGATGTGAGATGCACTCTCACACTGAACTCTTCGGCGAGGGTCTAGGCCCTGCCCTGGATGAAATGACAGACTATGGACACCCCTAAGGAGGGCCTCACCCTCACTAGAGAAATGAGGGGAGATTGGGGTGGTTGCCGGGAGGGCACGGGAGGAGGGGAGGGAAATGGAGAGGGACCTGAAACTGACTTGTGAAGCAACCTTGTTTCTAATCTAAATTTAAATTTAAAAATAAAGAATAAAAAAACAAAAACAGAAAACAAAAAAATGCATTGTCTGTGTGCACTCTATTTGGCTCTGGTCACTATCTGTCACGCATCCCTAGAAGCAAACAATTTTTGTAATATGAATGTAGTAGTTGAATTTATGTCTGTTTGTATTTTAATGCATTATCCTTGTGAGGTTTAAACTACATATTAACCAAATTAGTGCAATAATATAAAAAATGGTACATCATTAACCAAAATCTAGACTTTTGGAGCTATGTGTTGGAAATATATGTAGTTTGAATTAATAATAATAAATACATGTTAACGGATGAAATTTGAAGATTGTGATATTTTTGTAATTTACTATAAATAGTTTCTAAATAACCTTCAAAATAAAATGATAGCAGAGAAAACTTTATACAGTGTACTGAAAGAACCAAAACCGTCTTGAAACTAGCGTGCTATTTGGTAGTTGTGTTCTATCCCAAACTTTTCAAATATAGATCCCTACAAGATGTTCTTCTCAGAACTTCTTCTCAGATATGTTTTCTTGCTAAGCCAATTCATTTTACAGAGACAACTGAATCCAGGTGCTAAAGAGCTTACTGCTATGATATGACAGCAAGAGTTCCTGAAATTCAAGGATTATGATTCACATAACTAAATTAAATAACAGTAGTACTCAAGTAACTTTATCTCATTTTTAAAAAGAGTAGTTAACTTTGAAGAACTGTACTCATGCTATTACTCTTAAGCAGAAGAAGTACTTCCTGATTAATGACTAAGGACAACACATTTTTCTACCTGTGCTGGTGAGTTACTGGCACAGATCAGTTGTTCAGTTCATGCAGTTAGCAAAGCTTGCAGTTGTGTTACCTTCTAGGATGTCTTTGACAAGTGGGCATAAAACAAAATTAAAAATAAATAGAATATAAGGATGAAATTGTCTACCAAAGAGAAAAAATAAGAAAATAAAAAAATAATATCCTGAAAGTTAACTTAGTAACAAATACAAGTAAAATTGTTAGAGGAAAGGGCTAATGTGGAAATGTTGATATTGTTCCCATTTGAAAAAGACTAGGTCTGTACCCAGAAGGACTTAGTGAAGGTGAACTTACTGACGTAAAGAAAGAAAGAGACCATGATGAAAAGGATGGAAATGCCTCAGAGGAGTGTATGCTGGCAGCAACTTTCAATCAAAGCCAGCCACACAGCGATTTCACAACATTGAAAGCTCAAAGGACAAAATATTGGAAGCTGAACAAAGTTTTAAAAAATGTATACAACAATTTGTTATCATATAGAAATGAAGGTAGTTTCATAGATATTATATGATGAGAAGAAGGCAAGCCTGGTTCAAAGTTCCTTCAAATCAAACACTAATTCTCTGCATACCACAATACAGTGGCTTTTATCTTACTTTCATTAATGTCAATGGGTTAAGTTTCATATATCATTTCCAAGACACCTGTCCAACCAATCTTATCTGTTTTAAATAGTCATTATAGTTTGGTTATAAGATCTGATAGGTTATTTGTTACATTCTCCACAGATTTAACATTGTGACTACTTTATAAATTCTGTTATGTGTTCTACCACAAAGATAGGACATTCTTCATAGAGATGCAGCAATCTTTCTGAAATACCAAGTTATGAGGTCAGAGAGAGAGAGACAGACAGAGAGACAGAGAGAGAGACAGACAGAGAGACAGAGAGAGAGAGAGAGAGAGAGAGAGAGAGAGAGAGAGAGAGAGAGAGAGAGAGAGAGAGAGAGAGAGAGAGAGAGAGAGAGACGAGGTCAAAGGACAACTCCTGGGGATTTGGTTTTCTCATCTACCATGGTTTCTAGGGATCTAACTCTGGATGTCAAGCCTGTAGAACAAGTGCTTTTATCTTTTGTACTGTCTTTTCAACCTCAATACCGTCTTGTAATAGAGATTTTATTAGCCTTGTTTTTTTTTTTTTTGGTTTTATGAGACAGAGTTTCTCTGTATTGTTTTGGAGGCTGCCGGTCCAGCCCGGCCTTGAACCCACAGAGATCCACCTGCCTCTGCCTCCCAAGTGCTGGTATTAAAGGCATGTGCCACCACGGCCTGGTTCAGCCTTGTTTATACCTAATAGGCCATAGGTTATTTTTTGTTTTCCCTGAGTAGAAAAAAATTCCATGCGATGAAATCAACAACAAAAATAAATGATTTGACTGGAATGTTCTTTTCTACTTCCCACCTTGCAAGTTTTATTCCTAGTTTTTTTTTTTTTTACCTAAAATAGTTGATGTTTTTAAGAATTACATACCCTGTTGTTTCTTTTGAAACATTTGTGGTGTTACTTCTTTGTATAGTCTCAGAAGAACCAGACATGGCTCCGAAATGGCAAAGTTCAGAAACATGACTTAATCTGTTTTGTTTCCCCTGAACCCAGTCATCTGGGTTTGAAAATGTGCTCTATTGTTTTCCTTAAGGCTTTCTTTTAAGTCATTGATGATTCTTTTTTTTTTTTTTCAGATTTAGGGGAATAACCATTTTGCTGGTCTTTGTTTCTTACACTAGAAGAGTTGAATAACAGCTGAAAAGATATGCCGTTGTGAGCTCTGGATTTGATGCAGTTCAGACAACCGGAACTTCACAGAGGGTTCTAACTAGCTTTTGTTAGCCAGAATTTTAAAGAGAATGTCTATGTTACTTTGTTGTGAAAACTATGCTAACGTTCCTTTAACTTTTATTATTTTTTCAACAAAAGTACTGGTTGAAATATTGTATTAGGTATTGTTTTATTATTTTAATTTTAAATAGCTTGCCTCGCATGTCAATCCCAGTTCCCACTCCCTCCCCTCCTCCTGCCCCCCCCACCATCCTTCCCAGCCTCCCACCCTATCACCACTTCCTTCCACATAGGGGATATCTAGAGTCTGTCATTTCACTCAGAGCAGGGTCCAGGCACTCCCCTAAGAGTCCAGGCTGAGAGAGCATCTCTCTTTGTGTTATGGACACATGAAGTCCGTTATTTTGTTTTTATTTTATTTAAAAATTATTTTATTTAAAAATATTTCTGTTTTGTGTGTGTGTGTGTGTGTGTGTGTGTGTATACATGAAATCATAGGTCAGCCTCAAGTGTTACTCCTCTCCTTGATATTTCTCAGAGGCTTAGTATCCTCGTATGCTCCCTCTTTAGGTTAGGATGGTTTGATTGAGAATGCCAGAGGAATTCCTGTCTCCAGATCCCCAGTACACATGCCACCACCTTTTATATTTAGTGTGGATTCTGGAAATTTAACTCAGATCCTTGAGCTTGTACAGCTATCTCCCTTACTGGAGTCTAGTTAGTTTACATTGAGATTTTCAAGAAGGAGGATGTTTCATTTTCATTCTAACATTTTAATTGAAAGTTGTAAAATATATAAAATACATGTTTTATGGATAACTCTAAGAGAAGTTTTTAATCTGTTGCTTAGTTTAGGCTGTTTATGAAAGTATACTTAGGTGAAACGTTTAGAGAATTATATTTCAAACAGAATCACATGTCACATATGTCTTATTGCAGGTACATGAGTATTATTTTATGATTATCTCACGTTAATTGACGACAAATGATTAATCAAAGGTGACAAAGATGTATTATTTATTTTATCTAGCTGTGACATGACAGAATAACTTACAGGATGGAATTATATATTTTCTCATAATTTAGATTATGTCTACAATAGTAGGCAAGTCACATTAGGTCAAATAGGAGTTAAAGAAAAAGGGAATGCGGAAGGAAAACAGAAAAACTTAGTGATCAGGTACCTCCTAATTGGAACTATGTCTGTATGTCTGTATGTCTGTATGTATGTATGTATGTATATGAGTGTGTATCTCCCCATTCACCTCCAGTTTCCCTCATGTCCCCTATAAACACACAATTTCCATTATTTAGCTAACATCTACCTATCTATCCGTCTATCTATTATCTATCTATCTACCAATAATCTATCTATCTATGTATCTATCTATCTATCATCTATGTATGTGTCTGTCTTAGGGTTTACATTGCTGTGAAAAGACACTATGACCACAGCAACTCTTATAAATGAAAATATTTAATTGAGGTGGAAGCTTACAATTTTAGAGGTTCAGTACATTATCATCATGGCAGGGAGGATGGTGGTGTGCAGGCAGATTTGGAGATGGAGTAGCTGGGAGTCCTACACCTGAGACACTGGGAAGTATTCTAAGCATAAGAAACCTCAGGGCCTACCCTCAAAGTAACACACTTCCTCCAACAAGGCCATATCCACTTAAAATCATACATCCTAATAGTGTCACTCCCTATGCGATTATGACGGTCAATTGAATTCAAACTACCACTCTATCTGTCTGTCTTTATCTTTCTATTTATCATCTATCTATATATCTATCTATCTACCTATCTATCTATCTATCATCTATGTGTATATCTACCAATTAAGTCTGGATGTGTTGCCGATATATGCATGGATGTGGGGACATGTATTTGACTATGGAAAAGCTACCACTTACAGTCAGGTCCTCAGTAAAAATGATAGTCTCTTGCTCAGAAATCATCTACTGTCAATAATTCCTCTGTAAGAAGTGGAACCCTATCCACACTGGTATTTTGGTTGTAAAGAAAAATGGCTGCTGTGATTTCATGAACAGAGTATCCATGTCATGCCCCAAAGAGAGGATTCACAACATTCCTTCCTATCCTGCAGCTTTTTAAAATTAAATTAATTAATTAAAATTAATTAATTAATTACCAACTGGATCACATTTACCTTTCCCTCCTTCCTCTCCTCCCAGTCCCTCCCCCTAACCTCAAGCCCTCATCCCCTCCTCCCCCTTGCTTTTCAGAAAAGAGAAGGCCTCCCATGGCATATCAAATTGCAGCAAGACTAGGCACATGCTCTTCTATCAAGGATGGATGGAGCAACCCAGTAGCAAGGTTTACAGTCTCTGTATTCCTCTTGCATTGTATTCTATGAGTCTTGGTGGTGGCAGGGTTAATACAGCATCTTGGTCAAGGCTGAACATTCAGCTTCTTATTCTTAGTACTTTGACTAGTAATGTATGTCTCCATTGGCTGCTGCCCACTGCAAAAAGAAGCTTCTCTGACCAAGTTGGAGATCAGCCCATATATCAATTGTTTGGCCCTTTGGTGTTACTATTTTTTTCATGTATTTGGACAAAGATATGCTTTACTAAGTGTATTGCAATGGGATGGGCTGTATTAATTTTACCTTAGTTTAATTTCCATGTGCTCAGATAAATGTGATTAGTATGTACCACACTGAACTAAACTATTGTTAGTAAAAGCTATTGCACTAACAATATTATACCATTATATACAGACATCTATATGTATACTGATGGCTCAGTAGATTAGATCACTGGCTGCTCTGTAGACAACATGGGTTCAATTCCCAACCCCCACATAGTTGCTCACAATTTTCTGTAACCCCTATTCCTGTGTATCTGATACTTTCCTCAGGCATAACTTGGTACACAGACATACATACAGGAAAAGCTTCTGGACCCATAAAATAAAATTTTAAATGAAAAATTAGTTACATAAAACCTGTTATAACAAAAATGATCTGTTACTGTCTGATTTAGTAGAAAATAACCAATATTACACTATAGATTTTCTAACAATTAAAATGAAAATGTTAAGAGCAACACATTATTGAAGAAATATCATTTATCTTGAAGAAATGAAAACAGTGAAGATAATGTGTCCTCCAAATCACAAAAATAACTAGGATGAATATTTTATTGGCAAAATTAAGATGGAGTAAAAAGATTCCTGAAGAAAAGAAGTTATCACAAGATTATAATTCAAGTGCAACATTTCTCTTTCCCCTTGTGAGGTCTCCATACAACTCATGAGATATACCTTGGTGGATGACCTATCATTTCTCCTCATCAAGAAGTTTCTCTTGTTCACATAGGATCTTGATCAACTTTGATGGCACCCAAAGCTTTATTTCTTCTGTAGAAACAAAGGTTAAACCCCTACCTCAACATAACACATATCCTCATTTGTATACTGAGGTCAACACATCCTTGAAGTATACTGGCTCTGTTAACTCATAAGTTTTTTCTATTGTCTAATGTCTTATTGGGCTGTTTTTCTTATCTCATTAGCATTAAGAAAGTTTAAGGTTAGTAAAACATTATGTAATCTGTTTTTTGGGGGGGTCTTGGTTCCTCCTACCTGTTTATAGAGGTTCCCTTAAAGTGTGATTAGATATCTCAACAAGAAGTTGGACAGTTCTCTAGCAGTTGGTCAGGTAGGGGAATGGGCCATAGCTACACAGGTGGTGATTCCAGGTTCCTCCACACCACTCTGACCTTTGACAAAATCCTGGATAACTCATTCAGGTTGGTGAGATGCTCCAAGGATGGTCCTCAATACGTTTAGCTGAAGTTTTGGTCCTACTAGGAACACTTAGTTTAAACTGACCAAGTTTGGGAAAATGAAACACATCCCATGGCACCCAAAACACTTAAAACCCCATGGCCTTCAAGGGAAAAAATGGTTTTCCATTTTACAGGTTTTCTTTACCCTTTAGGGACTATTTCTTTCTTTGAACCTTGATTATGTGTATGCATGGGCTCACATAGGTGTGCATGCTCTGTGTGGAACATGACGCCTCTTCAGTTAAAAAAATGTTGCTTTTCCTGTGTCTGAGATGTTTCTGCCTTTTAATTACCAAATTGATGGAAAGAATGAACTTGACCAAGTCCACTCTGGAAGGTAACACTATTTGGTCATGTTTTAGTTCAAGGACTAGCACCTTGTGGAAGAAATGGAAGGCTGGTGAAAGAGGCGTTTAGGAACAAAATTCTAGAAGTGATGTCAGTATTTGTTCTTAAGTTCATGCTCACTTTTTGTCTTCTGTATTGTGAAACTAATTACTACTCAAAAATGTTTATAGGATAATGCAATGATTTTCTTCTTTGCTTGGATAAGTGTTTAAAAATCAGCTTTGGAGAAAATATAACTAAATATCTTATACATAAGATACCTAATTCTAAGAAAAACATTATGTTTATATTATTATTAATGTTAGATTTCTGAGGCAGTTTAAGGGGACAGGAGGAAGAAGAAAAGCAAGAATTAGACCTTCAGTTGATGGTCCTTGGTTAATCAGTACATACAGCAAGGTGTAGCTTCTCTCCCATGGGAAATTTACAGGTCTATCAAGGCAAAAGATGGCAGGAATCCTTTATAGTTACAGGGTTAATGGGTAAGAAATGAGGATCTTGTTGCCCAAGGTGAGAAAACCTCTCCCAACACACATTCTTTTTTTATAAATATGAAGTAAGGTCATCTGTAAACTTGTAGGAATCCCATAGCATGACCTAGCCATTCTATTGCTTATGCTCCACCATACCCCTGCTGTCTCTTCAGCTTATTAAAAAACATGTAATTTCATAACACTGTTACCAGATTTTTAGGGGATCCATGCATGATCTCCAGATGATACTGAGAAAACTGGGAAGCCCCCTTGTGGTTCTCAGTTTCAGGAAAAATAATATCAAGAATAGGCTACAACAGGAGATTGAGGATTTTATTTTAGCTTCAAAGAAAAGCACACAGAGTAGGCAGACAAGGCTTGGAAAATGCTATGCTCTGACTTAAAGGCAAATTGTTTGTCTCTCCATGGTTTTCCATGACTTTAATCCCTAAATCAAATGTTACTATGTTTAACCCAATTCAAATCTATGCTTAACCCAATTTAAACTTTAGTAATTCTATACATATGTCACTATATGGTACCTCATGGTTATAGGTTTTTATATTAGTGGATAAAATGTATAATAAATTCAATTTATTTTTAAAGGGGTTTTTACTTTTCTTCCTTTCTTGGGAAATAATCCTTTTAAAATATATTCACTATCTCAACTCTGGGCTCTTTAATGTTGTAATTATGTAATCAATCCATCCATGAATATTTAAAAAATAATATTGAACTAAAGAGAGTATTTAATGACATTATTTTAATTTATCTCTTACAGTTACTCTGCTTTGTGTCCATAGTTTAAAAGTTAAAAATATGAATTTTCTAGTAACATGTTTTTAAAAAGGGAAGAATTTGACAGTATTATTTCATTATATTTTGTCTCCTCCCATCAGAATCTGTACAGCCTGGTTGAGAAAAAAAAAACAGGATATGAGAGAAAGTGAACATTTTAGCTTCTCAGTAGAAGATTACAATTTTTCTGTTCATACTCCAAAAAAGAAGAAAATGAATATTCTGAATGTTTATTTTGGCTCAACCATTATGTAAACTTGCCATTTTTTTTAGAGTATGAAAGAAAATATTTCTTATCACAAATGCACATTTTAGCTACTGCCATATACTCGGGTATATGCACAAAGATTGGCTGATGCTGAAAGAAAAGGAAAAATCCTTTTGTTAGTCATCAAAGCACAAAGCCCAGGCTATCCTTCCTTCTGGTCTTGTTCCCCAGGCACTCGCATGCCTGATGTGACGTCATCCTCCCACCATTTCTTCTGTTAAGATTATTTCATATAACTCTTACTGGGTTTTGAGGGGATCTGCTTGGGACCACCAAATGATAATGAGGTAACTGAGGTACCCTCTTGTGGTTCTTAGTTTCATGACTAGAAAGAATTTAAGAATGGCCTCAAAGAGAATCTTGAGAATGATTGTATTAGAATCCCAGAGAAACGCTGACAGAGCGGTCCACTGTTAATAGCAGCAGGTGTCTGGAGAAGCATGGAGGGAAAGAGGGAAAACGGTCATGTCCTTTGATTTACTAGGGCAGATGTCTGCCACAAAATAAACAGGCGGCCACACAGTAGAGGACCGGGTCTCATAGGGCAAGGAAGTCTACAGTGTTAGCAAGGCCGCAAGGGTGATTCACTTGGCCAGAGACCACACTAGGAAAGTGAACTCACCTTAAGCTATGCTAACAAGACAGGTGGCATAATTAACCATTATACAAGATATTGCACTTTCCCTCCCAGGGATCACCTCCATGAGAGCAGCAGCTGGCCTGGGATGCAAATGTGGAGCTTCATAATTCAGGCTTCTGCTTTAATCCTTCAGAAAAGCATGCTTTCTTCCTGTTTTTCCTTCAGTATCTTCACCAAGACGTTTTCCGTAGCACTATGAGTTTCCTCAACATTTGGGACTTCCTCACTGTACCTCTAAAACCCCACTCTCAGCACCTTGGCTGCTTGGTGGTTGTGTGTCTGAACTCCATGGCGGCTTAAATGGCATGTTTTCCTTCCTTCTCTCCTCTAATCTCCTTCCTACTCTGGTCAGCTTCTGAGTTATACAGTTTTCAGGCACTGGGTTTTTAGTTTTTAAACTCTAATAAAATCTGAGTCAGGTTGTAAATCTTTTTATTAAAGAAGGGACGTTATTTCCCCTGTCACCCTCTCACAGTTCTGAGACAACTAGATTCATGGCAATTTCTTAAGATTTTCAAAAACATTCCCAAATAACTACTCATTATGTACATTTCTTCCCCAGTTTTATAGTTTCAAATGCCTGGAACTTCCACATACAGCATAAAAAGTCAGAAACTATTAACTGACTGATTGGAAATTCTAGTGCTTTTCCCTGAAGTAGAAGCGAAGTGGGAAAGTGGGAATAATTAAGCGGGTTGTGAGGCTTCATTGCCTTTGTTTTTATCTTATTTTTATATCAAAGTGTTTTCTAACATCCAAAACATAGTCCTTAAAAATATAAAGTTTTGTAAGTTGCATACGATTCTAAATAAATGTAATTTTTATCTTTATATTTATGCTATATTAATGTTATGTGTTCCACCAGTCATGACAAATAAACTAGTATCTGGAAAGGTTCTTCCTGGGGTCTTACTCAAAATAATATTTAATAATTTAAAAAGTATTTGTCTAGCATTTGACTGCAATTCAATATTGCTATTTAAATGTTCAAAAACATTCAAGAGCAGCAAATTGAGAGGCTATAGCAAAGACTTACAAAATGGAAAAGAGCAAACAATATGAGAAACCAAATTAAGAATGTGTGAAGTAAATCACTATGCATAAGAAAGATGCTTAAAATAACTATTGTGAGACATTTCAGCGTTTGATTTAGGCACAATTAATAGAATATGCTTGGGAGCACATACTACATTTGAAGAGGCTCCAAGTTCTTATCCCAGCACAAAGATCAGGAGGCTGACAACCACTGTACCTCCAGCTCCTAGCCATCTGACGCCCTCTTCTAGTCTCAGTGGGCACTTCATTCACATGCACAAACTCACACAGAGAAAGACACACTCCTACACGTAATAAAAATAGAACTAGTCGGGCATTAATGGCGCTTGCATTTAATACCAGCACTTGGGAGGCAGAGGCAGACAGATTTCTGTGTGTTCAAGGCCAGCCTGGTCTAGAGAGCGAGTTCCAGGACAGCCTCCAAAACAACACAGAGAAACCCTCTCTCAAAACAACAACAACAACAAAAAGAAATCAATGTTTAACTTCTTTTTAAGATCACGGAAGGACTAATTTTGTGACTCTGACATTAATCGGAAACAATTGCAGTAAACTAAGTGCAGATCTTCACCTCTCCCCCAGCTCCTACAAATCCAATTTCCTGATCTTTTCTCCAGCTCTGCAGCAGACCACCTGCTTCAGACTCCCCTTCTCTAGAATGTGACATGGATTCCCCCACTGTCTTCTTACACCCCACTCATTGCTTTGACACAGCCCTCAAATCCAACATGCTTTACCTGGAAACCTGCAGGTCACTTTGACCAGTGACACAGCAGGTAGGCTAACTGCAGATCTTCACCTCTCTCACCATTCCTCAAGTCCAGTCTTCCAGACCAGTCATACCTCTGTAATAGATCTTTGGATGTTACCTCAACTCCCTCTTTTCCCCATTCCTAATAGACTAACAAGATGCTTGTGGAACACCCTGCTATCATCCCTCCTATGGTCTTCCTCAGTCCTCCTACTAACTCATCACCCATTCCCAATTCCCATGTATCAGTGTTTAGTAGCATAGAAAGTGAGGGGCAGAATTCCACATGATATTGAAGGATCTTATCCTGACCCTCGGGAAATTCAAAGTAGGTCTGGGGGACACCTAGGAGAGAGATGAAGGACAAGAGATACAAGGAAGGACAGCAAAACACGATTCTGATCAAGCCAACAACCTTTATTCATCCCAAAGGGATTTATATAGGGTAAATGAGGAGGGGAAGGAATAGGGGGTGTTCTTCAGCTGCAAGGAAGCTGGCAGGGCAAGAGGTAAGTGGCAGGGTTAGGTCATCCTGTGTCCTCTGGTAACCAAACTGCCTGTTCTAACTTTATCTTTCACTATCTACCCTTTGTTGTTCAAGCCTAATCCCCCATGACTTGGTAATTTACACTAGGCAGGTAAGCCACAAGTCTGTTTTCTCAGAACTTGCTTCCTATCTTAAGAGGTGGTATTTCTTCAGTGTGGCCTAGAGTCACGTCTTCTCTATGAGGACGTGGTGATGCTACGGCTGGATTATGGCGAAGGTCTCTGACAGGATCTGATGGGTCAAAAAGCTGCATGTCACCCTTTAACAGGGTGTATTGAGGAACTTGGAATGAGAAAATTGTTGCAGCATAGAGTCTGTCCATGACTTTATGGAAGGCTTTCCTTTCTGAAATTGTTTATCCCAGGTAAGACAGAATATCTTTGTAAGATAACTGACAATAGTTGAGCAGAACCACCTGTAATGTTGTAGGAATCTTGTTTTACCCTTGAGGCACTGTTAATATTCCAAATCATAAAATGCCTAGAAAGAGAGGGAGAGCAGGGACTTCAAAAGAAGGTAGGAAAGATAGAGGTCAAAAAAGTGGGGTACAGGGGCATCAAAGAACTTCCTTAACTGCTTCTAGCTGAGGAGAGTCATTGTCAGTAGTTGGTAATTATAATTCTGTTAAGGGGGCAACAGAGAGTCTCTAGTAATTTGGCATCAATTAAGAGAGTTTTTCTCTTCATATATTGGCTGTGATGGATCATAAAATCCCCATCGTGCATTTCTGGATAAACTTTCCAGACCAACCATTAGAGTATTGTAAACAGATTATTTAGTTACAAAGTAAAATTGAGATTTTTTGCAGAAAGGTAGAGGAAGGGGCAGAGTAAGTTAGGAGGGACAAAGTAGGCTGATAAGAGCAAGTTGTGGATCTGGAGAGATGGCTCAGAGGCTAAGAGCACTGACTGCTCTTCCAGAGGTTATGAGTTAAATTCCCAGCAACTAGATGGTAGCTCACACCCATCTGTAATGATATCTGGTGCCCTCTCCTGGCATGCAAGCATTTACTATACTGTATACATAGTAAATAATTAAGTCTTTTTTATAAAAAAGAGTAAGTGTTTATAGAGTTAATTCAGGTTAACAGGTTAACTTATTCCACTAACAGCGTACTGAACTAAAGTGAAGAAAGAGTTTTGAAGGTAGGAACAGTATAAAAATATAGGAGTACTGAAACAATTTTGTATGGGGTGAAAAGGGTGATAGTCTCTCATGAGGCTTTGGGAGATCTTATATGGAACATTTTGCTAGAAGGTCAGTAAATAAAACATTTAGAATATATGATTAAAGCACAAGTATGGGGATAAAGAGAATATACTTGATCTAGGAAAGGAGCCCATACACAGGAAGAAGCTTGCAGTTGAATTATCAGTCTGGACCATGTGCCTTTGGGCCCTGTCTCAAACCAGTTAGGATTGATTGGTTCAGAAAAGTATCACTCAAGGAGGAGGGCCAAATCCTACCCTTAACAGTAGTCAGATCAATCTTGGAGTATTGCAGCAGCAAATGAGTAGAGCTGGTCTTGAGTGTTATTAAACTGATCAGGAATTAAATTGTTTTTCTTGTTGTTGTAATTTTGATTTCTTTCTTTTTTTCTCTTCTTTGAGAGACAGTGAGACGGATAGATTAAATGGTGTGAGGAAGGCTTCAGTACAGCTGTTTTAGTTCCGAGTCCTGAAAACAGTATATAGAGTGAAAGAAAGAGGGAAGATTCAGTTGGCTCCTAGCTAATCAGTTCCCCTTTCAGAGGTTTCCCAATCTGCTTTCATTACTTCATCACAACAGATCTCTCTTTACCGGCTTTAGGAGAACAAAATGAGCAATGTAGGGGGGACAATAGTTAGAGTGCCTCACAAGAGGGTCCATCCAAGGGGCCACAATAAAAATTAAACACATGGAAAAGATGAAAAACGTAAGTAATGAAGTAATAACAACCTTGCAGGGAATATTAAGAGACAAAGTTAATGAAGAAAAGTTTTACATGAACATTCACATAAGTTTTGTTTGGTAAGTTGAAACGCAATTGTACAACTGGCTGGACCAAGTCCCAGAGTTCTGTAAAAATATAAGCTGTGATTAGTTGTTTGTTGCATTAGACACCTGCAAAAGTGGAAGCATTGTAAAAAAAAAACAGGTGGGTTAATTTGAGCATATATTTGCCAATTTTAAAAAGAAAAAAATTACATGATTGTTTAGCAAACTTACCAGAGAACTACTTGTGTAGTGAATAATTACTGAATAATCACTCAAAACTGTAAGTGTGATGACAAAGTCTCTGGAAACCTCCTTTAATAAGAGAGCATGGGTGTCATTTTGTCGGTAAAGGTAAAGGGAGCTTGGTTGAAGACAGAACTGGGGTCTGTGACTTGCTCTCGGGCAGTGTTTGATCGGTGCATCGTTTCTCCCTGGAAAGGGAGGGAGGCTTGGAGGTCGAGAGGGAGTCACCGCTGCAGCCCGAACTCGAAGTCGCTAGGACTTCTCTCAAACTTGTGTGCTGAGGAGACTCGATGTTGGCCTCAGCAACTAGGCTGAAGTCAGCAGATTGACTCATGAAAACTTATGTACTGAGACAAAGAAAAGGATCTAGCAGAAAGCAACATCTCTTATCCTGGGGTTGGCAGCAGGGAAGAGGACAAGGAGTGGAAATCCTGCAATCTGAAAAGCAGACTGAAAGGTGACAAAGAAGCTGAAGATGGGTGGTGGAGAGAGGTATAACATTCCAGCCCCCCCAATCTAGAAATGTTAGTAAGAATCAACAACAGCACAGTAGACAGAAGACCAAGGATCGGAATCCCCAGGTGAAGATCATTCATAAGAAAAAAAAAAGAGGACACCGGTACAGTCCACCGGCAGCTGCATGGCAGGCCATGCAGAGTGGGGGAAAGAACAAGAACCTCGCTAACAACTCCAACTGGAATGCCAGCTTATCAAGTCCAAGCTTGCTTTTTAAGCCTCAAGCTAACCAAAACTATGCTGGAGCCAAATTTAGTGAACCACCATCACCAAGTGTTCTCCCCAAGCCACCAAGCCACTGGGTTCCTGTTTCATTGAGCAGTTCAGATAAGGAGATAATGACATTTCCACTCAAAACCCTACTTAAAGTCCAGGTTTAAAATCTTAAGTACTACTTTTAAAAAAATTGTGATATTCACACAGCCATCAGTTAAGGTTTGACTTTAGGGAAATTTTATATAAAACTGCTAATTTATAAGTATAAACAGACATTTATATCAGGATAGTTTAACTAATTCTACTTGGAAGTTTTGCTAACTGAAGTTTAGATTTGGGGATCAATAACCAGCTTTTTTTATTGTCTAACATGAACCCAAACAACAAAACAAAAGACAATAAGCTTTTAGCTGAGATATACAAAGACTGCAATCAAGGTGCACAGTTGAGTTACATGTAGGGACCCAAACCATAACATCATGGGCATCTTTGTAAGTAGCTGCATCTGTTTGCGATAAACGTGTAAAGGGAATTTGGAGCTTATTAGAATTAGGTAAAGTAGATGGCCCAGTGGTCATTTTTTTAAAGGCAGTGAGTAGGCATTTATGTACCAATTTTTTTTCAATCAAATTGTTGACTAACTTTCGAAGAAAAATTTTACTTGATAACATCCTACAAAGCTACTGAGGTGATCTGGACTCACCCCTACAAAGCTTGCTTTACAGGGAGTTGTGTAAGTGAAAATTAAATATCTAAGGAAGAAAAGAGCCATGTAAATACATGTAATAATCTTGTAACATATGTAAAGTTTTCTGGCCTTTATTCTACAAAAGACTATTTTCAGTGTGAATTTGCTGAATGTAAGACCATGGACTTTTTTAAATACAATGGCCTAATTATAGAGGTCTCCAGTTTTAAAAAATTGCTCTTGTGCTTAAGTGCCAGTGTACTGATGTGATTGACTGGATTGTGACCCATATAAAGTAAATCTATTGTATTAAATTTTGTATCAAAAGGCTGTAAGCTAAGACATTTCCTGTCTTTAGAGATTTAAGATTCTTTCCACCTTTTTAAAACCAAAGATTCATTTTGACTTCATCAAATCCTGAAATTATTAAGTGACCCAGGATTATTTATACAAAGTTTTCAGTGTATACGTAAAATAGCCAATTAAGTTCAAAACAAATACTGTCCAAATCAAACATTGAGTATCCTAAGGGACAAGTCTATAAAATTATGTGATTTTGAAGTGCAAAATTCAGAAATAAAATTTTCCTCCCCAGAAAAAAAAGAGAGCATGGGTGTAATTAGATTTACTAAGAATTGAATGCCAGGGTAAGGGACATGAACAATTCCACAAGGAACTAGGTCCCATAACAGCCAGGTAGTAGCTTAGGTAGAAAGTTCGCCTGTTCACAGCATCCTCCTTTGTCACTTTGGGAGATGCTACATGCATAGAAATTGCTATTTGCCTCTCTGTTGTTTGAGATATTAGGAATGTGGGTATTGTTAGTATTCAGGCATCTGTACTAGCCTGTCCTTAGGGCTCTGACAGGATACAACCTCAGCTGAAGCCACTGAGAGCACACCATGCACATTCATTACATTCCATTTTAAAAGAATCCTGCTTACCTCCCATCCTCTCTCTCTCTCTTTCTCTTTCCCCCCCTCTGCCTCCCTCCCTCCTTGCCTTACTTTCCTTCCTCTCTCCTGCTGCTCCTCATCCCTGACTGGTCTCACCCCCCCTTTCCCCTTTTTTTAAAAGATTCATTTTCATTAATAATAGTAATAATCATAATAATCATAATAATGATAATGATGAAAACACTCTGCTTGATCTCTGTTACATGGTGTCTTTCTCTCTCAAGTCACTTTTAATTTTTTTAATTAGAACTGGTAGGGACTCTTAGATCTACCACTGGACAAAAGACAAGAAAGGAATTCCTGTAATTCATCTTCTTTATGAAGAAGGTAGATGTTTCTCTGGTTTAGTCAACACAACCAGAGCTGGCATGTCCTATACTGCCAGAGACAGGAGCAGCAGCTTTCTAGTGGGTTTCTTATTTCCCTATGCGTCCTTATTATCTAATGAGGCTGGCATTCAATTTTTCTGATGGGAATGGGTAGTTACAGCCTGAGAATGTCCTACCATGCAAATGTATTATAAATTGTGATTATACACAAACATTCAAATTTTATAATCAGTTTTTAAAAATATACCCAGTTTTAAATATTATTTGACATTAAACAAACTAAATATACTCAAAGATTGTTTTATTTGTTTTAAGCTTAATTTGACAACATATATAGAAGACTATGTAATGTGAGCATAAATTGGTCTTTTGCTCCAAATTTCTATGCAAATTAGTTACATCTGTACTTAGCCTAACTACAAGCACTCTTCTGAACATGTTAAATATTTTCATCCTTTATCGGGTAACTAGCAATTAAATTCTATCTCTTAGGTATATTTAACACTTTACAATAAAATAGTAACTGTTATAAGATTGGGATTTCATAATTTCTTCTCTTAAGTTTAAGCCTTAAACATCTTAATCTTTAATATGAAGATATTTTATTATAAACCATACCTATAGTCCATGGAGAGACCAGGGAACTCCTTTTCTTAATCCTTTTAAATCACAGTTTTTGTGACTTATCTTTCCCAAAAGTTAAAGCTTAAACAACTTAGAAAAACAAATGCAATTATACATTCATCTTTACGTCAGTTTAAGTTAGCAGAAATAGACCATTATAACCTTAGAAATATATAAACCTAGTCAATAAGCAGTAAATCCTCTTTTCAATAAGCTTTGTATAAACTACTCAGATCTTCTAAAACTTGGTTTCAAGCTTTTGTGTCTTGGTCCTCATCTGTTATCTTATGGTGATGATGATGATGATGATGATGATGATGATGATGATGATGATTACTATTATGACAAAATCACGATACTTTTATTCTATTTTCCTAATCAAGCATTAGGAATTCTATAGCTTTTAAAACCATAACCTCAATGGTCTTCAGATATTGAGATGAAAGTATGTTTATATTTCAACAAGAGATTCAAACTTGTCCATGACCTTATGGGAGAAAACATTTTTCAAACAAGAACCAAGAAAGAGAGGAGGCATTCAGGGAATTAGACATTTCTAATTATACTTATATATAAAGAAACATTAAGTACCATGAGATAAGAATTAGTAACCTCTATCTGAAATAGTTTACCTCCTAGCTGCTTTTAAGCATATAATATCTTTTGTGGTCTACCTCTTGATCTCCTTCTTCCTGTTACAGGGTCAGGACTGAGGATTTAGGAGGAAATTTTATAGAGCCATGCTTCAGTCTGAAGTGGGCACACCAAATCATCCTCACAGCCAGATTTTCAGTAAAATAAAATAGCGTGTATGATTTCCCAGTATTATCAATACACAAAAGACATCTGAATCTCTGTTAAGACTGAACCCTGTGACCTACACATCCATAACTAGTTTCTATGTGCTTCAGACTGGGGCAGACAATCTGAAAAATTTAACAAGATGTCTCTTCTAAAGACATAAAAATGCCAATAATTTAACTACTTGGAACCCAGTGACTATACAACTACAAATAAAAGTATCTAAACTTGGTGGAACACAAACAGAGACAAACCATAGTCTTAAAGCAAAAGAAACTCAAGAGCAGACAGGTATCCTAAACTTAGCAATGGAAAGCAGATTTGAATAGCATGTTGCAACAGCATGTATTCTGACTTTGAACATGGTTTCAAGAAGGAACTGAGTAGTAGGGATCAGAAGGGTTAATGAGCTGGCAATTACATGTAGGGAACAGTCTGAGACTATTCTCCATTCTGTTTTATGATGTTTTTAAAATCAATTTAGATATTAAAATTGAAATTAGACTAGCAGTCATCATTGTTCAGTGTATATTTAGGCCAGATTTTGATGAAGAGTTAAAAAAGTGTGACTAGTCTGAGGTCTTCCTAATAGAGGTCTTTCAGTTTAGTCTACCAACAGGTAAGGGTGTATCCTTTGTAAAGGAAAATTTGGGATCTATGATTGGTGCTGCACCAATGTAAAACCAGAGGTTAGAGCTATTTAGTCATGTCCCTCAGGTTTCAATTTGACCCAATGTGCTGGATGGGTATCCCCAGGCTCAACTGACCATAGGTAGAATGGCATAAAGCACTGGAGTTTTCATCTTAGTGGATCACATAGCCTGTGGAAAGCCCAGAAAAGTTTGATCAATGACGTTTCAAGATGAAGCAGAGCATTGTTTCCTGAGTCACCTGAGACATAAATAGCATGCCCTAAGTTAGGTCCCATGAGTTACCTTGTCCCAGATGGTATCTGGCCAAGTTGAGGTCACAGAGTATCAGAGCAAAGCAAAAGGGAGTGAGAGAGAGAACGGCAGAGACAGAGAGTGAAAGAAATGGCTGCCTGATAGAGATGGGTGGTCCTGCAGGTTCACTTGGGGCCTAGGGCTTGTGAGTGAATGTAAACAAGGGAGGTCAGTGTGGAGGACTTGGGTCCTTTAATTACCTTGCTGGGTTTTGACACCGAATGTTAGATTTACAAGTCAGTGTAAAGAGACAGAAAGCAGAAAGAGACAGTAGTCTTGGACTGTGCTTATTGGCACATACAGTGAGGTAGAACCTGTAGTATTTGAGAGGTATACAGTAGTAAAAAGCTGCATGTGACTCTTTGTAGAGGTGAGGAGAAGGGCTTGGCATGAGGAAATTGTTGTAGTCTACTATGTGCTTCTCCTTCACATACTCCTTCGTGTAATTGTTTGCCCAAGGCAAGATAAATGATATTTTCTGGAATGACCAATAACAACTGACTAAGGTCATCTGTAATCTTCTACAAATCCTGCTTTACAAGGAAGAAACCTTTATCACTGGATTCTGTGGCTTTGTTTTTACTTTTTAGTTACATCGACACCAAGAGACTAAGCAAAAAGAACAGATTGATGCCAACTATTCCAATTTCTTTTATATGTTGTTGGGGTTTTTGTTTCTTTGTTTTCTCTGGATTTTAGTTACTGTGGTGGTTTAAAAGAAAATGGCCCAAAAGGGGATGGCAGTATTAGGAAGTGTGGCCTTGCTAGAGGAAGTATATCATGGGGGGGGGGGAGGTAGGCTTTGAAATCTCTTTTGCTCAAGCTTTGCTCAATGTGATAACAACTTTTGACTTATTTTTCCCTCACATTTATTTTGACATCAGTCAAGGATTTTCTTTCCTTTCTATATCTGCTATTTGGCATCTTTTAGATAGGTTGTCTGAAGGAGTACCCTAAAATAAATTCACTTTTAAGAAGCCAGTTTAGGCTGCCTTTCAGTGCCTGGGGACTGCTCGGAGACTGCTACAGAGCCTCCCCTCCCAGCAGGAGCCATGCACCCCAGATTCCTTGTCTTCTCTTCCATCAATGGGACCAGGGGACCAGGTAAACCAAGCCCTATATCTGGGTCTACCTTCCAGTGCCTGGGGACAGCCTGAGGACTGCCACAGAGCCTCCCCTCCAGGCAGGAGCCACACACTCCAGATTCCTGTTCTTCTCTTCCACCCATGGGATTAGGAGACAAGGTAAACCAGTCCTGCCTTCCAGTGCCTGAGGACTGCATGGGGACTGCTATAGAGCCTCCCCACCCAGTGGGAGCCATGCACCACAGATTCCTGGTTTTATTTTCCACCAACAGTACCAGGTAAACCAGGCCCTGTATCTGGGCCTGCCTTCCAGTGCCTTCCAGTGCCTGGGGATTGTCACAGAACCTCTCATCCTGGCAGGAGCCAAGCACCCCAGGTACCTGGTCTTCATCTCCACCCATTGGAACAGTGCCTAGAGACCAACAGTGGGAGTCTATGCATCCCAGATTCCCAGTCTTCTTCTCCACCCAAGGGACCAGTAATATGACCAGGAAGAGGAGAACTACCAGAGTATTGGACTTGATTGTACCCACCAAAATGTAACTCTGTTCCCCTAACCACCAGAGCAGTAAGGGGCTCTTTCTGAACCCAGTAGAAGAAGGAATGGGAAAGAGACAACACAAAAAGTAACAGAAAAACAAATATTACACCACCAGATTCTACAGACTGCAAACCAGCAAGACTACAACATTCCAATGCAAATGAAGCAGAAGTGAATGACCTTAAAAACAACTTCATGAAAATGATAGAGGGCCTAAAAGAGGATATAGGAAAATCCCTCAAAGAAATGGAAGAAAAAACAAACTACCGCAAAGGGGCAGAAAATATATTCAACAAAATCATAGAAGAAAACTTCCCCAACCTAAAGAAAGACATGCCAATGAAGGTACAAGAAGCTTACAGAACTCCAAATAGACTGGACCACAAAAAAGTCCGCTTGCTACATAATAATCAAGACCCCAAATAGACAGAATAAATAAAGAATATTAAGAGCAGCAAAGGAAAAGGCCAAGTAACATATAAAGACAAACCTATCAGAATCACACCTAATTTCTCCTTGGAAACTCTGAAAGCCAGAAGGTCCTGGATAGAAATTCTACCAACAATAAGAGAACATGGACGCCATTCCAGACTACTATACCCAGCAAAGCTTTCAATCACTATAGATGGAAAGAGCAAGATATTCCATGAAAAAACTAGATGCAAGCAATTCATATCCACTAACGCAGCCTACAGAAAGTTCAGGAAAGAAAACTCCAACCCAAGGAAGTTAACTTCAACCAGAAAAACATAGGCACCTTACCAACAGCCAAAAGAAAAAAGGGGTGGAATTCTACACATAATTCCACCACCACAAACCATTCCAAATCAAAGAAGAATGAGTAATCAATGGTCATTAATATCCCTCAATATTAATGGTCTTAAGTTGCCCATAAAAAGACACAGGCTTACAGAATGGATTCGAAGACTGAACCCATCCTTCTGCTGCATACCAGAAATACACCTCAGCCTGGAAGGACAGACATTACCTGAGAGTTAAAGGTTGGGAAAAGTTTTTCCAATAAAATGTGCCCAAGAAATAGGAATAATAGAACCGAGCAGGATGAGAGGGAGCCATTATAGGTTTGAGGAGGAATCCTGCACTTGGGAAATTCCCAGAGATCTTCAAGGTTGACACCAACTGGCAATCTAAACAATACTGGAAAGGCTCCCTTAAACACCCTCCCTTGATAATGAGATTAATGACTACCTCATATGCCATTGTACAGCCTTCATCTAGTGGCTGATGGAAGCAGAGGCAGACACCCACAGCTAAGCACTAAACTGAATTCCAGGAGCCCAGTTGTAGAGAGGGAGAAGTGATGAGAAAAAGGTTCAAGACTGGGCTGGTGAAACCCACAGAAACAGGTGAAGGAGCTCATTAACCCCATACTGATAACTGGGAGGCCAACATGGGACTGATTCAAACCCCTGCATGTGGGTGCCAGTGAGAAGACCTGGGTAATCTTTGGTAGTACATCAATATTTATCCCTGGCATTTGAATGGACTTTAGAGAGCTGAGGGATGCTCTCTCAGCCTGGACACATGGGGGATGGCATAGGCCCTGCCCATGATGATATACATCTGGAGATCCCTCAGGAGGTTGTTGGTGAGTGAAGGAGAAGGGGAGGAGGGAGAGCTATCTGGGGTTGACATGTGAAAGAGGCTTGTTTCTAGTTTAAATTTTAAAAAGGAGGAAAAAATACATTGACAGAAGAAAGAGAAAGTTTATTGACCTAAAAGCCTCAATAGGCAGAGAATCTCCAGGGAGGAAATTTGACTTGACTGATAACACTCTTTGCTGGCGAGTTCTGATAAGAAGATCAACATACCAACATCCACGGTATTTACCACTTTGACATGCAGGGGACCTTGCCTACAAAGGGACTCTGCTATCCCCCCAGTAACCTTTTCTGCCCTATAAGCGTTCCAAGTCCCCTATACCCCTGCACACAGCCACTATATCTGCAGAGACTGCTGTCCGATTATTTTAATGAAATGACAATTCTGCTTCTGTAGAAGTTAGTCATCTTTTGTTTATTTCCTCATAGCCTCTTACAATCCTCATATATGAAGGACCATTGCCAGGTTCTGAAAACCCAGAAAAATATCTATATCTTCTCTCTTATCCTAGTCTAAAAAATGAGTATTTGCATATTTTTCCAAGAATCCTTTAAATTTTGTGAGATGATGGCCAGGCTTAAATGGTAGGAATAACATGTTACTCCTTGCTAGCTGATCAAGGATGGTGCCAAATATTTAATAAAATTAAAAAAAGCTGCAGAATATGCTGAACATAAAGGAAGCACAACATTAAGTTACTATATTCCCTTACAGTTGCTGGGGGTGATGCTGAAGGAATTTTCCTCCTCAATTTGAATTGTCAGCAGACTGAATATACCATTTCTTACTTTACTATGTTCAATGGATTAACTATCAGCATAAAAGAGAGAAACATTTTCTTTTTACTGTTTGTATCATGTACTTGTAGACACTCTGCATGAGAAGATGGTCATTTTAAATCAGCCCCAGATGAGATGAGTCTAGGCCAAGTTCTCCCCTCACCATCATCCCCACACCCCAGCTTTCTGAATCAGAGGAACTCTGAGAACACTAAGTACATAACACATCTGAATAGCAATAAAAAAGAAAATACGGAACCAGTGAATTTAATTCAGGGCCAGCTCCCATGCCGAGCTCTATTTGGCTGGCAAATCTTAAAAAGAGAGAGAGCGGAGAGAGAGAGATGAAAGGAGAGAGAGAGAGAGAGAGAGAGAGAGAGAGAGAGAGAGAGAGAGAGAGAGAGAGAGAGAGAGGAGAGAGGAGGGGAGAGAGAGACAGAGAAAGAGAGAGAGAGAGAGACAGAGAGAGAGAGAGAATGATGAAAGAAAGTGGGTGGGTGTTTACCTCAGGTTAGAAGTTCTGATGCAGTGAGAGGTGGCAGTTGGAGGCATTGTGACAGCATTGAGAAGCTAGAACTGACAGCATGACATTGAGGGATTCAGCAACTCTTAAGCATATGCAGGCATGTACTGCTGTTTTAAGCACAAAAAGAGAACGGAGGTTCATAATGAGGAGATGACTCATGGAGGAAATGCTGCATTATTCTGTGTCCTCAGTGAAGGAAGGGAAGGAAATGTACTCAAAACCAAAATGTTAAAATGAATCATCAGGGAAATGAAGGGATAAACTTAATGTAACCGGGAGTATTCGCTAACATGAAAATGTGGCTTCATCATAAAAAGTTTTCATAGCTCTTAAGGTCTAATTCTAGAACAGTTTGGAACACACACACAAACACACACACACACACACACACACACACACACACACACACACACACACAAATCTTCCAAAAATCTGTTTTGCACTTCTAGCTTCATTTCTTAATGTATGGGTCTGAGAAATTGATCCTCCCCTCCCCTTCCTGCCCCAGGCTAAACATTCACTTCTTTAAGTGCTTCAACTGTATTAGCTTTTTTTTTGTAGACCAGACAAGAACCTGGTATGGAAAGCAAGGTCCCAATAAAAGAAGAGTGATTATTTTGGTGTCATAACTAGAATTTTTGAAAATTATCATAAATTACTTCTTAAATTTTAAATTATTTTCTGTTTTTATTTAAATTAAAACAATCTTATTTTGCACACCAATTCCAGCTCCCTCTCCCTCCCATCTTCCCATGCTCCCCATCAGCCCCCCATCTCACCTCCCATCATATATCCAGGGAGGGTGGGGACTCCCATGGGAGGGATCATCAAAATCTTGACATCATTTGGGGCCTAGGCACTCCCCCATGTGTCTGTGCTGAGAGAGTATCCCTCCATAGGGAATGGGCTCCCAAAGCCTGTGCACTATGGATAAATACTGACTGGTTCCACTGTCAGAGGCCCCATAGATTGCCCTGGATTCCCAACTGACACCCATGTGCAGGGGGCCAGGTTTGGTCCTCTGATGGTTCCTGGGCTGCCAGACTGTGGTCCATGTGCTCCCCCACTTGTTCAGGGCAGCTGTTTCTATGGGTTTCCCTAGCATGGTCTTGACTCCTTTGCTCATCACTCCCTGGCCTCTACAACTGACCTAAACAAAGGGGAGTGCATGGACCCCAGACTGATGACTAACAGGCCAGCATAGGACTGATCCAGACACCCCACCAACCCGGACCTGGGTGTTAGAGAAGAGGCCTTGGCAATATATGGGACCTTGGAAAGTAGATCAGTATTTATTCCTGGCATACAAATGTGGGAACAAGAGACTTTGGCTGGAGGCCCACTTCCCCATCAGCCTGGTAGCAGGCAGCTGTAACCAGTGTCTGCGACCTCAGAGAAAAACATGTTTACTAAAATAATCCTGTGTCCATAATCACAAAGAAAAACATGTTTACTGGAGCAATAAGTTCCTGATGATTTCAGAAGGGCTCGCCCATAGGAACACCCTGACCCTGATGTTTCTGATGACTAGCTGCCTCTTCCTGACCCCCCACCCCTGCCTCTGGTGTCAGGGTATATAACCAGCCGGGGTAAGAATAAAGCAAGCCTTCTTTCACAACCAACTGGTCTCTATGTCATCAATGCCAACACACTCTGAAGATTCTCAGCCCTAGGTTGTGTGGGCCCAGCATACAAATAGACTCTGGGAGCCTATTCAATATGGAGGGATGCTCACTCAGCCTGGACATATGGGGGAAGCCCTTACCCACCGAGGGGAGCAGAAGGGGGATGGAGTGGGGTAGGGTGTTGGGAAGATTGGGAGGCTGGGGGAGAAGAGGAGGGAGAGGGACCTGGGAGTAACATGTGTAAAAAGTTACATAAAAATTAATATTAAGAAAAACAATTTTTGAAAGTGTTGTATATGTGTGTGTGTGTGTGTGTGTGTAATTTTATGAACCTTGGTGTGTGTATTTATAGAGTTTATAAGAAGGCATAAGGCCACTTGAAGCTGTAGTTTCCTGTTGCTATAAGGTGGGATGGATTCTGGGAACAGAACCCACATGTTCTAACAATGCTCTTAACTGTTAAGACTGCTCCCCAGTCCCAAGAATTAATTTTTAAAAGGTATTTGCTCACCTACCATGCAGTGTAAAGCACAGGTGGCCTACTTTTGTTTTTACATACTTAACTACAAGGAGCATGTAAAAAGAGATGCAGTAAAACTTAACCACAGTATGATCTCTGAATTGAAACACCCTGAAGTTTTCTCTCTGAGACCTCCTTAGAAAATAGACCTGAAATCACTTCCTTTCTTATGGAGTTGCATTTTACTTCAATTTAGATAGCAGAGAATATGTATAGGAGGAGCTAGGGAAGAGATGTTGGTTCATAGTCTTGAGAAGGTGTGCACAGCAGGACACTGAAGAAATCAGAAACTCTTCACACATATGAGATACAAGTTTAGAAATGCAGTTTCCAAGGAAGCCCTAGTTCATCATAGTTTTTAACAACAATTTGCCTGTTGATTTTAATAAATTTTCATGAAGATAGATAGGTCATCCTTATCTCCCATTTCCCAGGTTCTCACAGAAGCATTTTGATTGTATTGAAAACTTAAGATAAGATTAAGGAACAGCTGGGCAGTGGTGGCACAGGCTTTTAATACCAACACTTTGAGTTCAATGCCTGCCTGGTCTATAAATTGAGTTTCACAAAAGCAACAGCTACTCATAGAAACCATATCTGGAAAAACCAAGAACCAAGAAATAATCCCAACCATACAAACAAGAAGATTAAAAAAAAATTGGAATTCAGAGGATCTTGTCTCCATCCTCTTCTCTTGGGTACTATGCATATATGCATATCTTTTAGGTTCTTTCCTGTTTCCCAGACTATCTGTGGAAGTGCAGACTGGCACTATCCTGATCCATATTTAAAATCCATATATGAGTGAGTACATACCATGTTTGTCTTTTTGCGACTGGGTTACCTCACTCAGGATGGTTTCTTCCAGTGCTATCCATTTCCCTGCGAATTTCAAGATTCCATTGTTTTTTTCTGCTGAGTAATACTCCATTGTGTAAATGTACCACATTTTCCTATCCACTCTTCAGTTGAGGGACCTGGGAGGGGGTAAAGAGGAAGGGAGTTGGTCATGGGGGAACAGGAAGTTGAGGGGGTGGGGGTAAAATAGGGGGAAGAGGGAATCATAGGATCGAAGACAGATCAGGCACCAGAGTGACCTCGAGTGATCTAAAGGTATAACATCAATTGGCAAGCTAAGCAATAGTGGAAGGACCACCTCGAATGCCCATTCCTGATAATGAACTTGATGTCTATAACCATCCGGGAGCCTTCATCCTGTGACTGATGGAAGCAGAGGCAAACACACAACTAAGCACTGAACTGAACCCAAGGAACCCAGTGACAGAGAGAGAGGAGTGATGAGCAAATTGGCAAAGAATGGGCTGGCAAAACCAGCAGAGACAGCTGATCTGAACAGGGGAGTGCTCTTGGACCCCAGACCGACAGTGGGGAGGCCAGCATGGGACTGATCTGGACCCCCCAAATGTGAGTGTCAGTGAGAAGGCCTGGGCAACCTATGGGGCCCTGAGCTGTGGATCAGTGTCTATCCCTGGTATACAATCTGTCTTCATGTGCCTATAGCACAAAGAGAGATGCTCTCTCAGCCTGGACTCTTAGGGGAGTGCCTTGACCCTACCAAGAGTAAAATGATAGACTCTAGATATCCCCTATGTGGAAGGATTTGGCAATAGGGTGGGAGGGAGGGTGGAAGGGGAGTGCGGGAGGAGGGGAGGGAGAGGGAACTGGGATTGACATGTAAAACAAGCTATTTAAAATTAAAATAAAAAATGATAAAAAAATTGGAAACTTCTATGCTCCATATACAAAGACCTGTCATGATGCAGTTCAGAATGCTGGCTAACAGGTATGTCATGCTGAATTTTGTATCTAAGAGCATATACACTGAGGTTTGTAATGAGGGAGGAAGATGTTTCAGCTTCTCCTTGAATGCTGACCTTTCTTCCTATTGTTACCATCTGTTTTGTGTTATCCATTGTGAAAGCTTTTTCTTCTTCAAAATTCATAAAAATCAGTGGTGGACCTGCAAAGTAAGTCTGTCTAATTTTCATTAAGATGTTTCAAAGAAAATCTACTCTGGACAAACTCGGTCAGTCATCATGCAGATAGGTTTTGGTAATGAGGTAGATACTGTGCAATCTCTGATGTTCACCATGGTATATGTAGCAACAGAAAGTTTAAGACATGGCCAGGATGATTAAGGGATAAATTTTAAAAATTATTGTATGGCGCATTATTTAGATTTTTAGTAAAGTCACTGAATGAGTTTTGTGAGTAAGACATTAAACAACACAAATCACTAAGGTTTTTAAATTTCAAAATCAAGTGAATAGAAAGGTTTAGGTTTCAAAACATTAAAAGTCTTAATAAAAATTTCCCAGAAATTCTGTGAAACTTTCACCTGCATAAATAAATGTAACAAAAATAAAAAGAGTATCAAGTGCTATAAAATAGTCCCCTCTTTCTAATGATGGAAAACTTAGCACAAATTTCAAAGCACTGGAGGATCACTGAGGCATCAGATGTGACATTTACATAAGAGCATGACCCACCAGGGCTTTACAATACAAGCTTCTTCGCCAGTTTACATGAAGACAACACACAAAACGATTAGGGACTAAGAGAAAACATGTTCAATAGTTATCTTTATGTATTTAGGTAGGCATAAGGGTATTGGAACAAGATAGTAAAGAGAAAAAAGGACATCTTCCTTCTTCCTACTAAAAGGATGTAAAAATATATTCATTGTTGTTTTTAGAGTCATTATGAGTATTGCTTTTTAAAACAACCAGCGACTGATGGAAGCAAAGGCAGATACCCACAGCTAAACACTGAGCTGAACTAGAATCCAGTGACAGAACGAGAGGAATGATGAGCAAAATGGGTAAGACTGGGCTGGTTTAACCCGCAGAAACAGCTGATATGAACAAGGGGAGCTCTTGGACCCCAGACTGAGGGCTGGGTGGACAGTATGGGACTGGTCCAGACCCTCTGAATGTGGCTGTCAGTGAGGCGGCCTAGGTAATCTATTGGGTCTTGGGTAGTATTTATCCCTGGCGTACAAATGGACTTTGGGTGCTCATCCCAAAATGAGGGATGCTCTCTCAGCCTGGACTCTTGGGGGAGGACCTAGACTGTCGCGTCTGCTGCGCAGCCTGTGTCTGAGAACGTGCGGAGGGTGTCGGGGATTGACAACACAGAGACTTGTTCAACGATGTAAAGAAAACTTTAAGCAGGCCCCAAAAAGGTTCAAGAAAACTTCCTAAGAAAGGCTCCCTCCAGAGAAGCTTCTGCTCTCTCCTCTACCCTGGCTGGTTCTGCTCTGACCCCAAAAACTGATCTGGGCGTGGCAGAAGAGGCAGTTAGTCTTTGGACAAGGTCGAAGGTCAGGGTGGTTTCTGTGGGCAGGCCTTTTCCAGGAACATATTGCCCCCGGGCATTGTATTGTTTTTAGTAAACATGTTTTTAGTAAACATTGTCTTACAGCTGCCTACTCCCAGGCAGAAGGGGAAGTGGGTCTCTGCTCAAGGTCTGGTGTTCCCACACTAGACCCTGCCATGAATGAAATAACAGATTCTGGGGATCCACTATGGAGGGCCTCACCCTCCCTGGGGATCTTAGTGGAGATTGGGTGGGGGACTTGGGGGCCTGTGTGGAACTGCAGTGAAGGAGGGGAGGGAGAGAGAGCTGTGAATGACATGTGAAGTAAGCTTGTTTCTAACTTAAATAAAAAAAAGAAGAAAAAAAGAAAAAAATTTCTTTTGATAATTTCACATGTGTATTGCACTTAGATAATTTCCCCTCTCCCACTAACACCTTCATCTCTCCTAGTGTCCCCAAATTTATGAAAGCTTTTTCTGGAAATCCTTACTGTTATATGTTGAGCTTATGGTTGTTTTGAATGAGAATGGCCCACATAGTCTCATGTGATTGAATACTTGGTCCCCAATGGCTGGAACTGTTTAGGAATAATTAGGTGGTATGGCCTTGGTTGAGAAAGTGTACCACAAGAGGTGAGCTTTGAAGTCTCAAAGGCTCATGCTGTTGCCAGTTAGTTCTGCCTCTACCTGGTGCCTGTGGATCAGGATGTAAGCTCTTGGCTATTACCCCAGCACTGTGCCTTGCTTTGCTTTTCACCAATAATGATTATGGTCTCTAATTATCTAGAAGCATGAGTTCCAATAAAATATTTCTTTTATACATAGCAGTGGTCATCGTGCCTCTTCACAGATATAGAAAATTAAACACAACAACATAGAAATAACACCTTCAGAGTCAAAAATATAGAAATAATATTTAATTTATTATCTATAAATATCAATTATGGTAAATTCACATATACAAATTTATAAATTGATCAATATTACCAAATATATACATTTACACTACTTATACTCTTATCATGTATTTGATTATTATAATATTGGAAGTTATTAAAATTATAGTAGCAACTTTATGATAATGAATGACCTTGAAGACAAAAACATCTTGAACATGAAGCAGAACATCTTAAGAACACATTAGGGGATGGCGTATTCTGGAGAGTTGGAGACAGAAATGTACCTAGCTCCCTGGCTAGCCAGTCTAGCCTAATTAGTTAGCCTTAGCCAGTGAATTATTTTCAGTAAACAACATGGAAGTGGTTGAGGAACATACTATGTTGTCTTTTGTCCTCTATATACATGTGTACATGTACACATGTATACATGCACATATAAGCATATCCTCTCACACATGTGCATATGCACAATCACACAAGCATATTTGCCAACATGTTAATTTGTAAACACACACACACACACACAAAATCACTTAATAAGGCAAATAACGGTGTGCTTGATTTGAACATCCCATACTTGGTAAGTTGATTCAATATTCCTCTAATTTTGAATATCTTCTCCATCTCCTTTTGCTACTTATTTTCTAAGTGGGTTACCATTTAATTAAGGAGTGATATAAACTATACTTACTCTCACAAAATACATACAGGAATAACCATATGTTTAGTTACTGTTTAATCTATGTAATTTTTTTCTTGACAAATTTATTGGATTTGTCATGTCATGTATTAAAGTCAAAATAGTTAATTTTGACACTTTTGGCTTGATCTGCTTCATGATAAAGACCTGTGTGAATTAAGAGGGGGTGGAACAAATAAAGGTTCTAAATTTTCAAGGTAATCACAAAATATAGCAGAAAATATAAATTGTCTTAGAAATTAGATGAGCAGAAAAAGTAAGGACAAGAGCAATACAATGAAAATCTTCATTTGGGAAACATTTAGTATTCAGGAAGCTGGGGGATTATATGATACTTTTTGCATGTTACCTATTTTATTCTTGGTGATGTTTCAGGATAATCTTTTTCTGATAGAAAATTCAATATGGTTTGCAAGTGGCACAAAATAAATACATTGTTAAATATACTAATGAAGGGACCAGCCACCTGCTTTAGCAACCAGGACAAGCAGTAGAAGACTCAACATGCCCTTGCTTGACCTTGCTGGGCCTGCCCTGGTCACTAGGAGGTCAGATACCCTCCTCATGTCAAGGAACCAATCAGAAGTTAACTGATGTGGCTGTGCTTTAAAGCCTGGGTGGACTTTAATGTACAAGTGCACGGCAGTGACATGTAGAGCATAAAAACAGCCCTGGGAATGGCTATTGGCCATAACAACCAGTTGACCAATCAACACAGGACAGGGTGCCCATGCCTGGAAGCACACCAAACCTGAGACTGTTGCATGCTCCCAGACACTCCCCTTACACTGTCCTTTAAGTTCCCTGCCTCACAGTTTCTCGTGGTCCTTCTCCAGTCTCAGCTGCGATGAATGGATGAAGGGTAGGAGGTAATGTGGTTAGCTTGTCAAACCATAAAAAACTCTCTGCTTTTGTATCAGAATGAGTCTCTTGGTGATTCTGGGGGTTCAGAATTTGGGCACAACACTTATAAAGTACTAAATTCTTTAAAGCATATTTGAAGTTATGTCTAAATGAATAATTTCTATTTACTACTAGAAGCAAAAGTCCTAAATAAATGTAAAAACAAGGTTTTTAAATTTGTACATTGTCAAACATGAAAATGAATTATTAATAGATATATTTAGCAAAGATAATATATCTTATTGAATGGAAAATGTAATAAAATATTCAGCAGTGCTATAAGATTCCTAGATGTTGTTCCAAATGACGTGACAGACTTTGATGATTCCCCCATGGAAGGCCTTACCCTCCCTGGGAAGCAGAAAAGCACCTGGATAGGGGGTCAGTGGGGGGCAGGGGAGGAGGGAAGAGAGAAGGGACTGGGATTGGCAGTAAGGCAAGATTGTTTCTAATTTAAATTAAAAAACAGGAATAAAAGATTCCTAGATGTCCTCAATAATCTATATATCTTTAATTTTCCCCTTCATATTGAACAGTAAATGGTTTTTTCATATAAAGTGGAATAGATGGTATAAAAATATAGAAAATTGTGAATTGAAGATGGCCTACATGGCTGTATCTTGAATTCTAACATGTACTATGTTATATAGCAAATAAAACAAATGAAACAGGAGTTTTAGTTATACAAGGTCACAATAACATTTTGGAGACTGGCCAAATCTTTGTGCATATTAATTGTAAATAATATATTACAGAATTAAAGCTGTTTCAGTGGTTTATTATCCCTATATTTACATACATGTGAGTATATATCCATATTCTGTGTATATAAACCAATATTTATTCACATGAAGTTTCATATTTATATTTATATATTCATGTTTCTAACTATTCATCATTCTAATTTCCTTTGTATCAGAACAGGGTAAAAACAACACTTCATATTAACTATTAACTTTATAAAATCATTTCAGAATGCTAAAATCATGGGCTAGAGACACAGTAAAATGCTTCCCGAGCATGCATGTGGTCCAAAGTTTCTCTCCAAAAACTAACTAAATACACAAACAAGATTTTCTTCTCATCTTTTCTAAGTCCGTTTTGTCACAACTTTTCATCATAAATAAGCTACTATCATTGTAGCAAAAGAACCTATAGCTAATGGACTGTTATACATAATGGCTTTAAGAATGTAAAGAAAATCCATCAGTAAAATAACGTCATCAAAGGAAATAATAAACTGGGCATTTTTCCACATGTATTTTCTTTCACTAACATTTCCAAATATAGTAATTTATTTCTTCCATGTTATATGTTCTTAAGTCTTTCATAATTTCACTTTTCCTACGTATTGTGGTGTGTGTGTGTGTGTGTGTGTGTGTGAGTGTGTGTGTGTGTGTATATGCTTACATGTTGTGTGACAGATGACCGTTTCTTCAAAGATTGAAACATTTCCTCCTGTTGGAAGATTCTTGAACAGGATAGTAAACAATTCAAAATAGCTTCAGGAATTCTCTGAAACAGACCATATTACCAAGGCCTCTCATTGCCAGAGTAAGCAATAAAAGCAGAGAGACTCTATGGTTTTCCCCATCATGTTCCTGACCCACCCCTTGTTCATATGCTCTCTCCTTCTTCTCTTCAACTGAACTCCAGTCATCCCAGTGCTTGGCTGTGGGTCACTGCATCTGATTCCATCAGTTACTGGATGCAGGTTCTATGACAATGGGATACTTTGCTCAGCCTCCATACAGGTTGGAGTGGGTTTGTCCTGCCTCAACTTGGTATGCCAGACTTTGTTGACTTTCAAAGGAAGGTCTTAACTCTTCTGAGGAGTGGGAGCTTGGTGGAAAAGGTGGGAGTTGGAGGAGGTGGGTGAAGGGGGGGAGGGGGTTGGTATGTACATTGAAAAATATTTTTAAATAAAAAAGGGAAAAAATTGAGAGACTCCCTGAGATGAGGGGGCTCAGCTACAAAGAGGACTCCCAGAGAAGCAAGAACTATGAGACCAGACCAGCTGCCTAGTAGACATGTGGACGAACTGACCCACCTAGAAAGGACGGTCTGTAACATGTTGAGCTGTCTGCAGCCCCTTCATTGTGTTCCAGGCACACAGCTGGTTTGGACTTTGGTGATGCAGCTGTCTCTGAGTCATTTTTGCTCCTGTAAGTAACCCTTTCCCCATATTCCTTTATGTAACACCAACAAAACTCATTGGTTCTAAGGCATTTCTGCATCTAAGGTGATGAAAACGTGTTTTATGTCATTCAGTCTGTCTGTATGGTTATTATATTTAGCAATTACCTACTTTGAGCCATCCAGGCAATTTGGGATGAGGCCTTCTTGATCCAGGAGGACGATCTTTGCGATTCTTGGATTCAATTTGAAAGTACCTTATTGAGAATTTTTATATCTATAATAATAAGATAGATGATATGTAATTTTCTTTCTTCCTTGGGTCTTTATGTAGTTTGGGTGTTAGGATAAATGACCTCATTTTTAAAAAAGAAGGTAATGTTTCCTTATGTTTCTATTTTGTGGTTGTTCTTATTAATTCTTGTTTGAAAGCCTTGTAGAATACTGTGAAAAAAATCAGACCCCATACTTTAACTTTTTTGGTGGGGAGGGTTGGTTTGAGAGACTTTTAATTACTGCTTCTATTTAACTAGGGGTTAAAGCCTTACTTAAATTGATTATATTATGTTGATTTGATTTTAGTAGGTAGTAGATATAAAGAAAATTAAAGATAAGCAATTTAGATAGACCTATAACCTATAAGGAAATAGAAGCAGTCTTCAAAAGCCTCCCAACCAAAAAAAGCCCAGGTCCAGATGGCCTCAGTGCAGAATTCTACCTGAAATTCAAAGAACAGCTTATACCAATTCTTCTCAAAGTATTGCATGCAATAGAAGCAGAAGGGTCTTTGCCAAACTCTTTCTATGAGGCATCAATAACCTTGATATCCAAGCCTCACAAAGGCCCAAATAAGAATGAGACCTTCAGATCAATATCCCTCATGAACATTGATGTAAAAACACTCAATAAAATACTGGCAAATCGTTTCCCAGGACACATCAGAAAACTCATCCACCTTGATCAAGTAGGCTTCAACCCAGGCAGGCAGGATTGGGTCAACATATGAAAATCGATCAATGTTATCTACCATATACACATGCTGAGAAACAAAAATCACGTAATCATCTCACTGGATGCTGAAAAAGCCTTTGACAAAATCCAACACCCCTTCATGATAAAGGTTTTGGAGAGATCTGGGATAACAAGAACTTACCTCAACATAATAAAAGCTATACACAGAAAACCAACAGCCAACATCAAACTAAATGGACAGAAACTCAACACAATCCCTCTAAGATCAGAAACAAGACAAAGCTGTCCACTCTCCCAATACCTTTTCAATATTGTACTTGAAGTTCTAGCCAGAGCCATATGACAATAAAAGGAGATCAAGGGAATACAAATTGGAAAGGAAGAGGTCAACTTTCACTATTTGCATATGATATGGTAGTTTACATAAGTGACCCAAAAACCTCTACCAAGGAACACCTGCAGCTGATAAATACTTTCAGCAAAGTGTCAGAATACAAGATCAATTCAAGAAAATCAGTATCCCTACTGTATACAGACCATAAAAGATTTGAGAAACAAATCAGAGAAACATCATCCTTTATGATAGCCACAAACAACATAAAATAACTTGTGGTAACGCTAACCAAACAAGTGAAAGACCTGTATAGCAAGAATTTTGAGTCTTTAAAGAAAGAAATTAAAGCAGCCCCAGTAAATGGAAAGATCTCCCATGCTCTTGGATAGATACGATCAACATAGTAAAAATGGCATTCTTACCGAAAGCAATATACAGATTATAAACAATCCCCATTAAAATCCCATCACAATTCTTCACAGATGTTGAAAGAAAAATAATCAACTTTATATGGAAAAACAAAAGACCCAGGATAGCCAAAAACAAAACTTATTCAACAAAGCAACATCTGGAGGCATCGCCATAGAGCTGTCGTCCTGAAAACAGCTTGGAATTGGCACAAAAATAGCCAGATTGACAAATGGAATCAAATTGAACACCCTGACATTAACCCATACATGTAAGAATACCTGATCTTTGACAAAGAAGCTAAAACCATACAATGGAAGAAAGAAAGAATCTTCAACAATTGGTTCTATCATAACTGGATGCTGGCATGTAGAAGACTGTGGATAGATCCACCATACACAAAGACCTCAACATAAATCCAGCCACACTGAACTTGTTAGAAGAGAAAGTGGGAGGTACCCTTGAATAAACTGGTACAGGAGACTGCTTCCTGAACATAACTACAGTAGCACAGACACTAAGATCAACAATTAATACATGGGATCTCCTGAAACTGAGAAGCTTCTGTACGGCAAAGAACACAGTCAGCAAGACAAAAAGGCAGCCCACAGAATGGGAAAAGATATTCACCAACCCCACATGGGACAGAGGGCTGATCTCCAAAATTTACAAAGACCTCATGAAGCAATTCTCCAAATCACCAAAGGATCCAATCAAAAAATGGATCTACATAGAAAATTCTCCATAGAGGAGACTAAAATGGCTGAGAGAAACTTGAGAAAGTGCTCAACATCCCTAGCCATCCAGAATATTCAAATCAAAATAACTCTGAGATACCATCTCACTTCTGTCAGAATGGCTAAAATCAAAAACACACGTGTCAGTTATTGCTGGAGAGGATGCGGAGGAAGGGGAACACTCCACTACTGGTGGGCATGCTGACTTGTACAGCCACTTTGGAAATCAGTATGGAGATTCCTCAGGAAAATGGGAGTCAGTCTACCACAAGACCCAGCAATTCCACTCTTAGGCATATACACAAAAGATGCACATTCATACAAGGATGTCTGTACTACTACATTCATAGCAGCATTATTGTAATAGCCAGAACCTGGAAGCAACCTAGATGCCCCTCAGCTGAAGAGTGGATAGAGAAAATGTAAATTTACATATTCAGTGTAAAAAAACAATGGAATCTCGAAATTTGCAGGCAAATTGAAGGCACTAGAAGAAACCATGCTAAGTGAGGTAAACCAGTCATAAAAAGAGAAACATGGCATGTACTCACTCATTTATGGACTTTAGGCATGAATCAGGGGAGTGCCAGCACAGAATCCAACTACCAGAGTGTCTAGGAAACAGAACCTTCATCCAGTGACTGATGAAACCAGAGGCAGATACCCACAAACAAACATTGAACTGAACTCCTGGAATCCAGTGTCATAAAAAGAGAACTGATGGGCAAAGGAGTTAAGAGTGGGCTGGTTTAACCCATAGAAACAGTTGACCTGAACAAGGGGGAGCTCTTGGACTCCAGATTGATGGCTGTGTGGAAAGCATGTTACTGACCCAGACCCTTGATTGTGGGTGTCAGTGAGGAGGCCTAGGTAATCTATGGGGCCTTAGTTAGTATTTATCACTGGTGTACAAATAGACTTTGAATGCCCATGTCACAATCTGGGAGGCTCTCTCAGACAGGACTCTTGGGGGAGGGCCTAGGCTCTGCCCTGGATGAAATGACAGTTACTGGGACCATGTAGTGCCTCACCCTCCTTAGGGATTGGACTGAAGATTGGGTGGGTTACTGGGGAACCTGGTGGGGAGAGCAGGGGATAAGGGGAGGGAAAGGGAGGTGGGATTGACATCTGAAACAAGATTATTTCTAACCTAAATTAAAAGAAAACTACCAATTTCTGTTACAGTTTTCAATTTAGTGAATGATAGGTTTTTAAAATACGTCCTTATGATTCTTTGGATTTCCTTGGAGTATGTTGTTATATAATCCATTTCATATCTAATTTTATTAATTTGGATATTCTCTCTCTGCCTTTTAGTTAATTTCTCAAACAACTAAATCTTTCTTTACTTGATCCTTCGTATTGATTTGTTGTTGTTTGTTCCTATTTATGGAATTTGTATCTGAGTTTTATTATTTCTTGCTATCTACCCTCCCTTTAATGTTCATTGTCTCTTTTATTTTTCTAGATTTGCAGTTATTCTATTAACTTGCTAGTATAAGATATCTCCAATTTCTTTATGTAGACATTTTATACTATGAACTTGCCACTTAGGGTCTCCTTTATTGTTTTTTGTAGGTTAGTGTATGTTGTGTTTTTATTTTCATTCAATTGTAGAAAAATGTGTCTTTCTTAATCTCAGTCTTACCCCATTTTTCATTCATTTGTGAGTTCTTCAGTTTTCATGGGCTTATATTTTTCTATTAATGTTACTAATTTTTAAGGAAAACCGAGAAATTGCTGTAATCCATGGTTGTGTGAGAGGATGAAGAGTGTTATATCAATTTTCTTGTATCTGTTGAGGCTTGTTTTCCATTTTAGTATGTGGAGAAAGTTCCAAGGAATGCTGAGAAAAAGGTATATTATTTTGAGGTTGGGTGAAATATTCTGTAAATACCAGTTATGTCCATTTGGTTTATAACATCATTTAATTCCAGCATTTCTCTGCTTACTTTGTCTAGATAACCTATTTATTTCAGAGAGTATGGTGGTGAAATCACCCACCATTTGTTTGTGAGAGTTAGTATGTGATTTAAACTGTGGCAGTATTTCTTTTATGAACTCGAGGGCCCTTGTGTTTGTCACATAGATGTTTAGAAATGCAATATTACAGTATGTAATGCCATCTCCTATCTATTCTGAATAATTTTGATTTCAAGCCTATTTTGCCAGATATATAAACAGCTACACTGGGCTCCTTAGACCAGTAACTTGTGATATACTATTCTCTCCTATTACTCTTAAGTGTTATTAATCCTCAACATTAAGGTATGCATTTTGGAAGCAACATGAAGATAGATCTTACTTTTACATCCATTCTGCTAATCTGAATCTTTTATTGGGGAATTGAGAACAATTAAATTCAGAGAGATCAATCAACAATACTTGTTCAATTCACCTCTTATATTTCTGGCTTCAGTTTCTTTTCTTTCTATTTTTTAAAGAATTTTTTATCTCCATTTCTATCTTTCCATGAGGGTGTTGGGAATTGAACTTGAGTCTTCCAGAAGAGAAGCCTGTCCCTCTGAAAACAAATGTGGTGGGTTATTTGTTTTGTTTGTTTATTAAGACAGGGTGTGGTTTCTCTTTGTAGCCTTGGCTGTCCTATAGACCAGACTGGCCTCAAATTCAGAGGTCCACCTGCCTATGCCTCACAACAGGAGTGCACCACCACCTCCTGGCCTGGCTTCAGTTTCTATTTGAGGGTTTGGGATTATTTATTCTGTGAGGGTTCTTTTTGGGTAGTGGAGTTTTGTAGAGAGAAGCCTTTTCCTTGCCAGCAGCTTTGGTTTATCCCCACCAGTCCTGGGCTCTGCCGTGTTGTAGTCCCCAAATAACACACAAGAAGCTGTATTAATTATGAAGCTGTTGGCCTTTCTTGTTTCTTACTGGCTAGTTCTGACTTAAGTATTTACCCCATAATTGTTAATCTAAGTATTGCTCTTACCAGAGAAAATTTCCGGGCTTCTTACCCCTATGGCGGTTATATTTTGACCCTCTGTGTTTCTCCTTCCCAGCATACTCCTCAACTCCTAGTTCCACTTATTTTGCTTCCCTATTGGCCAGCAGTGCTTTATTCACATATACATAGGACTTCCCTCATCAGAGGTCTTTTAAAGTTCTTTTTAAAGTTGAAGTATTTCTTCTAGTACTTTCTTTACTTCTGCATTTTTAGATACATACTGCTTAAAGGTGGTTCTATCATGGAATATCTTATATCCTATTGTCTCCCTATATTGCGATTAGAAGTTTGGCTTGGTATAGTAGTCTGAGATGGCTTCTGTTCTCATTTGGGGTTTGTAGAAGATCTGTGCAGGTCTTTCTGACCCTTAGAGTTTCCATTGAGAAAGTCAGATGTCATTATGTTATGTGTGCCTTTCTATGTTACTTGATCTTTTCCCTTGCAGCTTTCAATATCCTGACTTTGTTGTGTGTGTTCAGTGTTTTGAATATTACCTGTCAAGAGCCAAGGGACACTTCTATTTATATTCAGTTATTTTTATGCTTCTTGTGCCTTAATTAGTACCACTTTCTTTATGTTAAAGTTCTATGATATTTTTGTTAATATTTTCTGTGTTTTGAATTGAGTCTCTTCAATTTCTATTATTCTTAAGTACTTTCTTTTCATAGTTTCTCAGATTTCCTAGATGTTTTGTGCCAGGAGTTCATTTTTAGATTTAATATTTTCTCTGAGTGAGACATCCATTGATTCTTCTATCATGTCTTTTGTGCCTGAGATATTTTCTTCCCTTGCTTGTTTTATGTTGGAGAGGCTTGACTGTGAAATTCTAGATTGAATTCATAAAGTTTTCATTTTCACTTTTTAACAGCTTGCGTTTAATCTATTGGTTCTATTTTCCCTTTTTGTATCTTGAGCTTTTTTCTTGATTTCACTTCACTCTTTGTGTCTGTGTTTACATATATTCATTAGTGGATATATGCATGCCTTCCTTACAGTTCATGAGCACATTAATAACAGTTATTTTGAAGTCATTGTCTCATGCTTCAGCTATTTTACCTTTATCAGGGACTACTATAGTAGGATTGTTGGGTTCTAGATGAGGTATACTGTCTCGAGTGTTATCAGTCGTACTTTTAAACTGCTGTCTCAGCATCTAGTTTGGGAATGATTTTAACTCTAGGTGGTGATATCTGTTGCTGGTTATATCTGTTGCTGGTTGTTTTTACCTTCCTCTACTGCTGTTTATCTTTCTTTCCTACTTATTCTGTGATTTGCCCCTGCTTTTTTCACCCTTCCTCAACTTTTTCCTCTCCTTTCTCCTTCTGTTTATTCTCTCTGCCTGCCAGCCCTACCTATCATCCTTTCCCCTGCCTTGCTATTGGCCATTCAGATCTTTATTACACCAGTCAGGTGTTTTAAACAAGCAAAGTAACACAGCTTCACAGAAGTTAACAAATGCAACATAAAGGAATGAAACACATCTTTGTATCATTAAACAAATATTCCAAAGCATAAACAAATGTAACACATCTTAAAATAATATTCTACAACAGATATCTGGTCTTCTTTTTGTTGGGCAGGTTTTCTCTTTCTTTTCCTATTTTGCCCACTCTGGTTCTTATGAAATTGCTGTGGCTTTATGCTGCTTGGCAGGGAATACCTCTGTGATCATGTCATGTGTATCCCCTGACAACTCTGTGTATTATGTATTTCTAGGTAATGGGAGTTGACACTAAGGAAGGGGATGGGCTGGATGGCTGGGCTGTGTTGAGAGGGTCCACAAGAGGGAGCAAAGCAGGCTATGCCACCAGGATCTGCATATATCCCTGGGAATGGGGATACAGGAGAAGAAACCACAGAAAATCATCTGCTACAAAGATGGGACTAAGACTGGGGAATTCAAATTGCAGCCAGGAGGTAGAGTGAAGGTTTAATGTCTGTTCCCCTGGCCAGCATGACCAGTTGTTCTCTAGGGAGTCCCTGAAGTAGTTAGTGGATAAGATAAAGGAATAGTGTTGGAGAGGAAGGTTGTAGCAGAAGTTCTGTTCCCATGGACTGGGAGCAGAGAAGAAGGAGACTAGTGTGGAAGTTTCCATGATCTGAAACATTTTGTGTCTTTCATGATCCTTATGGGAAAAATAGACATGTAGTTAATGGTAAATTAAATGAGCAATTTCCATTATTTTATTGGGCACTGTAGTGTGATTGTATTGCTATTGAGCAAAAATTTACTCTTTGATACGTAAAAAATGTCTCATGTAAATGATGTGGTATTTATAGTTTTAACATCCCTTTTTGTAACAAAATGTGAATGGAAAGCTAGATTTGGAAAAAATCAAAATTGTCAAAATCTTGATTTTTTTCCATTGAATTTTAATTCTTCCTTTCAGTAATAAAAACATTCACCTAATAGAACAAAGATTAAACAAAGAAGGTTTTTTATTAATAATTAATGACTCAGGACAGATTAAAGTTTATTTTAAGCCAGTTAATTATATTGAGAATACACTAGTTTTCTTAGTGCCTTAAATTATTTTTCCAAAGCATTACTTTATCTTAATATTGGGAGGAAAATTTGCTAATTTTTAATAATCATTATTTAGGATATTATGTAGTACCTATTAGAGCACACAAAATAAAATATAATTTAATATTTTTGTTGATTATTTACTTTATATAAATTACATGGCTTATAAATTATTTAATTGTTAATAACAACATTTTTTGATATATTTATTTGTTAATGTATTACCCTTTTGGCCATAATCTTACTAAGTTAAACAAGTATGTCTTTTGAGTTGCAAACTCCATAGATATCATGAAAAAATAATCTAGTATACTACATTTTTTTGCAGTTTAACATGGCATAGTACTCTACAGTACCCACAGATAGAATCTAGCAATTTGGATAAGGTTCTTGATATGCAGTGTGCACTTTCTCAAAAGTTAGCCATACTATGCGAGTATTTCCCCTGTAATTTCCCTTCTTTGAGAGTAGTTACTTCTCACCTTTGTGACAAAATCTCCAACATAAGCAAGAAGCAATTTGGAAGAAAAAAATTTATTACGAGTTAGAGTTTAAGAAAATGTATAGTCATAATGTATGATGTTAGGAACAGGTAGTAGCCAGAAACTATGAGGGTAGGAACATGAACATGAGATAGCTGGTCATATTGTGTTGCAGACAGTCAGTATATATATATATATATATATATTCATATATTCATATATTCTCATATATATATGAATATTGGTAATTAGATGACCTCCTCCTTCTCCTCCCTTTTCCCTTCTTTTCCCATGGAATAATACGAATTCAATCACTAGGGGCATTCTCTCCCATAACTGATTTTGGAAGCATCATTACAGACACACGCAGCGAATTGTGTCTTCTTGGTTATTCTGTGTCAGCCAAGGTAACAATGAGGACTAACCATCATTCTTTTATCTTGCACCAAATCATTTATTAATTCATATATTCACTCAGCAAATATTTATTGGGCATAGAGTGTGCTAGATAGTCGTAAAGTCGTTAAAGATGTAGTGATACATAAGTGTGTTTAAAAGCTAGTGGGTTTACACCATTATATTTAGAACAGGACTTATATAGAACTTTAGCTTCATAGCTATTTGACATTCACTATTTCTTTATCTTTCAAATTTTTGTTGTTGTTTTGAGGTATGTTCTTACTATGTAGCACCAACTGGGCTGGACTTCACTATGTGGACCAAGGTGGACTGGATAGCATATTGTGGACTATGCTGGTTTCAAACACACAGAATATGCTTGCCTTCACCTCAGGAATGCTGGAATTTAAAATGTGTATTACCATGTCAGGTCCCATAATTTCACATTCTACAATAACCTTATTATGTATATGTATTTACACTAGATATATACCCTTGTATGTTTATGTGTGTACATATATGTATTACATATTGCACATATATACATACATATACATATATAACTATCATTTCACCTATTCATTTATATTTTATAACTTCCTCTCTGTCTGGATTCACATACTCCTGATTAGGAGACACATTGAAGTAAGAATTTCAATGACAATGGACTTAATTCTCATAAATACATACATGTGTGTATGTAGAAGCAAGATATCACCACACAGGGAAGGAGTGGTCTGTCTATATACTTTTAAGTGTCACATTTCATTCATATATATATGTATATATTTGTATATATGTGTGTGTATACATATATATATACATAAATATTCTTCACAGCATTGTGTTGTTCATGATAAACATAAAATTCTATCAAGTAACATGATTTTCCAAGAGAAAGGCAGGCTGAAAGTAAATAAAAACTTTGGATGGGAAGGTGAAATAGCAGACACAGCAATTCCATATTACCAGCAGCAGTTCACTGGAAAAGCTATCTCTAGTAGTTTTGATCTACTCAGATGAAAGAACAGGTTAGAATTCCTTCAGTCCCAAATATTTGCAATGGCCATCTTACTAGACACAGATAAATATTTACAGAAGTATAAACAGAATTCTAGTCCCTCCTTTGCATTGTTGCCATGATTTGATCCACTATGATGCACTGAAAAACCTCAGCTGATATCTGCTGCCATTCTAAGCAAAGTCTTATAGCAGATACAATGAAATGCATGGGTAGAATTGGTGACTTAATTCTGTAAGTTGATACTCTTATAGATACTCAGCAATAGCATACATAACTGTCATCTTCTGTATGATGGCAAGCCAAAACAATTTTAACCAGTTCTATAGAAGTGAAAGAATTTGTCTCTATGTTCATCCTTAGCCAAGTTCATTGAGTAAAGAGAATGGACAGAGTAAACCTGAAAGATTTATTTAGAGTTTAGGTTGTTTTATGAATGGATATTTTTTCCTGTGGTCTAAATTTGTATGAATTATGAATGGCTAAATAGCACATTTGTTTATGCAGGTGAGCAGAGAAAGATTGGGAGCTGTGGCCAAAGCAGAAGGTGGAGTTAATGAGCACCATGCACAGAAGGTGCACTTGTTGACAAAGGAAACACATCTACTATAAAGGAGAATTCACAAGTCTGCTCCCACAATCTCATTTAACATGACCTCAGTTTAACAGCAAATAAATTGAGGGAAAGGGTCATAGATAGAGCCCTGATGACTATATTTGAAAATGTACTGTTTCCATGCTTACAAATGTTGCTTGGACAGCATCTTCAGCTACAAAAATATGTGAAAAAAGGTATACTGCTAGCTTTTGATAGAATAGCATTAAAAAGAAGCCCAGTATTTGACCTGTACAATTTGTTCATTTTCAATTCTGAAAAGAATAGTTAGAATTCCTAAAATGCCATCTTTCAGTATTAGATCACTTATATCTTGCAGACATTAAGCAGCATGCGAACATACCATTGTTCTTCAGGGTCACAAAGGTTCAAAGTTGAGGAACAACCTCAAGAGCATCCCTAAGGTAGCATCAGCATAAGTGGGAATATTAAAGACTGAAAACAGGCAGCCACTCTCTGGAACCCTGCAGGCCTGTTAGGACAGGGAAGCTGATAGCCTAATTGTGGATCTTTATCTCTTCTTCCTCTGCTCCAAATCCTATCCCCAAATCTCATCCCCAACTCTGTAACAGTCTACCTGCTACAGAATCCTCCATCACCAGTAGGTCATACATATCTTCTCCAACATTACTCAGTGCTATTTCTATTACTCCAGCCCCCAACACCCATATGCTTTTTGTAGTATTGTACCAACCAAGTCTTCTAGAGATGTCAGTAGGACAGGGAAGCAGGAAGTTAAGCTTCTGGTCTTCACTCTTTCTCCTCTCCTTCATATCCAACCCCTAATTGTATCCTCTCTGTAGTCTAGTGTTTGTTGTGGCCTCTGCTTATTATTTACCCCCATTCATGCAGGACAAAGCAGATCCTTTCGGAACACCCTGTTTTCCTCTTAGGTGTAGATCCTTCATTGACCCCCCTCCTAGTCCATCCCCATTCTTAAGTGTTAGCCCCAATACCTGGAAATGCATTTTACCTAGAACTCCTAGTGCACACAGTTGTCATGCAAGATATCATAAGAATTTCCAGCTGGGCAACACATAGCTACCACTCTTCTAAGACCAACAAGGGCAAGTTCTCTAAGGAAAAAACCAAACACTCAAAAAAGACAAGGCTAGATATCAGCACATGGAATTACAATCTTTTAAGCCTAGAAGACTGGATGCCAACATAAAACCACAACCAATAACAGTCAGGACAATATACTTCCACAAATGCCCAGCAGTCTTACAGCAGTAGTCCCTGAGAACTGCAACATAGCTGAAGAGGAAGACAAATGCCTTCAAATATTGTATATGAATATAATAGAGGACCTTATAGAGGAAGTGAATAAATCCCTTAAAGAAATTTATGCAGACATGAGCACACAGTGGAAGAAAATGAATAAAACACTTCAGGATCTGAATGTGGAAATAGAATCAACAACAACAACAAAAAACCCAAACCGAGGAAAATATAGAAATAAAAACATTAGGAAATCACACAGGAATCACAAAATCAAGCCTCACCAGAATAATATAAGAGATGGAAGACACATGATAGAAGAAATGGATTCTTCTGTCAAAGAAAGTAACTGTTAAATCTACAAAAACATTCTGGTAGAAACATCCAAGAAATCTGAGTCACTATAAAAAAAAACAAATCTAAGAATGACAGGAATAGAGACAGGGAAAGAAACCCAGGGCAAAGACAAGAAAAATATTTTCAAAACTTGTAGAAGAAATTTCCCTAATGTAAAGAAGGAGGTGCTTGTCAAGATATGAGTAACATACAGAATACCAAATTGACTGGAGTAGAAAATAAACACCCCTCAGCACATAATAATAAAAAAATTATGCATACGGGACAAAGAAATAGTATTAAAAGGAGCAATGGAAAAAGACCAAGTAACAAATAAAGGAAGACCTAATTGAATTGCACCTGACTTCTCAGTGGAGATTATTAAAGCCAAAAAAGCCTGAACAAATGTGATACAGACCCTAGAAGACCACAGGTGCCAGTACAGAGTATGCAAAATAAAGTTTTTCAAAATGAATAGATTCATAAATGAGATATTCTATATTAAAACAATATTAGAGTAATAACTGTACAAATCCAGACAATAAAATGTGGAAAGAAAAACTCCAGCATAAAGAGATTAACCACACTGTGAAAACAAAAGAAATAATTCATGAACCCCCAGAAGAAGGAGAACACACACTCACACACACCCTAACAGGAAATAAAAGGAGTTGCAAACAGTGTTCATTTATGTCTCTCAATATCAGTGTTCTCAGTTCTGCAATAAAGGCAGAATGGTTGCAAAACAAGGTCCATCCTTCAGTTTCTTCAAAGAAAAACTCCTTTATGTCATGGATTGCCATAACCTCAGGAGTAAAGAGAGAAAAAAAGATATTCTAAGCAAATGGGCCTAAGATGCAAACTGGCATAACCATTTATATATTTGACAAAATAGATCTCAAACCAAAAATAATATCAGAAGAAATAGGCTAAATACTCACTAAAGGAAAATTCAACCAAAGGGACATTGAAATTCTTAACATCTATTCATCAAACACAAGGACACTAAGCTTCATAAAAGAAACACTACAAAAGTTTAAGTCATATATTGTCCTTCACACACTGTATTTGGAGACTTCAATACCTGAATCTCATCCATAGACAGTTCATCCAGACAAAAACTGAATACAAATGCTGGAGTTAACTGATGTTATGACCCAAACAAAAAAATTTATACTTTCTTTTCAACATCTCATAGACCTTTCTCCATAATTGGCCACATACTTGGACACGAAGCATGTGTCTATAAACACAAGAAAATTGAGATGATACCCTGCCCCCTATCTGACCACCACAGATTAAACATGGATATTAGCAATACAGAAACAAAATAAATCTTAAAGTTATGGACACTTAACAGCTTACTAATGAATGAAAAATTGATCAAGAAAAAATTAGACTTTCTAGAACTATATAAAAATGAATTCACAGCATACTCAAACTTATAGGACACACTGAAGGCAGTTGTAAAGGCAAGTTCATAGCACTAAGTACCTTCACAAAATAAAATAAAGCAGAGACATCTCATGTTAGTGACTTAACAGCATGCTTTATAGCTCAGAAGAAAAAGAATAAATCACACCCAGAAGGAATAGATGGCAAGAACTAATCAAAGTTAGTGGAGAAATCAATAAAATAGGAAAAAATGACAAACAATAAAAATAATCAATGAAACAAAGAGTATGTTCTTTGAGAAAATGAATATGATTGACAATCACTTGACCAAAGTAACTAAATAGCACAACTATAATATCTAATCTAACAAAATTAGGGATGAAAGAGGGGCATGACAAAAGGCAGTGAGGAAAACCAGAGAATAATGAGACGTATTTTAGAAACCAGTACTATAACAAATTTGAAAGTATAAAAGAAATGTATAATTTTCTTAATACATGCCATTTACGAAAGTTAAATCACAATCAGAAAAGTATTTTAAACAGACATAAAACCACTAGTAAAAAAGATGCACTAATAAAAATCTCCCAAACAAATAAGCAAACCAAAGCCCAGGATAAGATGGTTTTAGCACAGAATTCTAACAGATTTTTCAAAGAAGAGTTAAGCTTCATAATCCTAAAATCATTTCACAAAGGAAACATAAGTAATATTTCCCAACTAGTTTTATGAGGGATAGGAACTCTGATTGTCAAAACATATGAAGACCCAACAAAGAAATAATTACAGACAAATTTCACTTATAAATATGGATGTGAAAATTTTAAATAGAATAAATTCAAAACAAATTCAAGATCACATCAAAAAGAACATCCTCCATGATCAATTAGGTTTCTTCTGACAGATGCAGGTATGATTTCGCATAGGTAAATATACAAATGTAATTTTCATTAAAAGTAAACTAAAAGACAAAAATCACACAAACCTTTCATTATATTAAGGAAAGGTCTTAGACAAAATTCAACATCCCTTTATGACAAAAGTTCTAGCGATATTAGAAAAAGAGATGGCGTAGCTCACAATAACAAAAGTAGTTTCCAGCAGGTCCATACATAACAAACATCAACTTAAAGAGAGGGAAACAGAACAATTCCACTACAATAGTGAGCAAGGTGAGATTCTTCACTCTCTTTGTATATATTTAATATAGTACTGGAAATTGTAAAGAAGTAAGGCAGCTGAAGATCAAGAAGTTGTAAATTGGAAAGGAAGAAGGCAAAGTATCATTATTTGCAGGATAGGGAAGAATATATAGGAATAATCCTAAAAATTCCACCAGGAAACTCCTACAGCTGATAAACGTTGTCAATAAAGCAGCTGGGTACAAAATTCAAACAGAAAAATAAGTATCAGTGCCATATTCAAATGATAAATGTTCTAAAAGGAAATCAACGAAAAAACACCTTTCAAATATCCTCAAATAATACAAATGTTTTGGGATAACTCTTACCCAAGGCTTGTAGGATAAAACATTAAGACCCTCTGTAAAGGAATTGAAAATGTATCAGATGATAGAAGTATCTTCTATGCTCACAGATCATTAGGACTGATACATGAGAAATGGCCATCCTATCAAAGGCAATACACAGATTTAATGAAATTCCTGTCAAAATGTCAATGCAATTCACCACAGATCATGAAAGGACAATTTTAAACAATTTTATATGGAAGTAAACAAACCAGATTAGGCAAAAACTATCCTGAATAATAAAAGAAATGCTGGAGGTATCATCACCCCTGATTTTTAGCTATATTACACAGCTATAATAATAAATGCAGTATGGTATTGGCATACACATGCATAGAAGATACGCAGATCTATAGAGTTAAATCAGAGCCAGCCATAAATCCACACATGTGTGGATACCAGAATTTTGATGAGAACAACCCAGAAATACATACTGTAAATTAGACAGAATCTTCAACAAATAGTGCTAGTCAAACATGATGGGTACATGTAGAAAAATACAAATAGATGCATATTTATCCTTTTGCATAAAATTCAATGCCAAATGTATCAGAGGCCTCAACATAAGATCAGAAAAGGAAGTACAGAATAGTCTTGAAATCATTAACAAATAATAGACTCTCTTAATAGAACACCATTAGCACAGACACTCAGTTTAACAATTGAAATGGTACCTCTGGAAATTGAAATGCCACTGTAGGGCAAAGAATACCATTATTAGACAAAGTGGCTGCCTAAAGAAGGGGAAATATTTGTAAGAACTATACACACACGCACACACACACACAAATATATATATATATATATTCCAAAAGAAAAACATAACAATGAGATATCATAAAAATAACCTGATTAAAGGTGGTGTAGAGCTGTAAGCGTAGAATTGTTAGAATCCTAAATGGCTGAAACTCACTTATAAGACACATTCAATATTCTTAGTCAAAAGGTATTTCAAATTAAAACTACTTTAATATTTCATGTTTTTAACTTCTCAAATTGTTATGGTCAATGAAACAAGTGACAGCACATACTGACATGGATGTTGCGTAAGAGGCACACTCACTCATCGATTGCAGTTGGGAATGCAAACTTTTACAGGTACTATGGAAATCAGTGTGACACTCTTTGAGAAAATGAGAATCAATCTTACTCAACATCCAACTATTTCACTATTGGGCATTTATTCCATGATGCTTCAACATTTAATTCATTGCCAGCTTATTGATAATGGCAGGACATTTCAAACAACCTAGATGAATGGATAAAGAAAATGTGTCAACTTTCACAACAGAATGTTACTCAGACTTTACTAAAATGAAATTATGATATTCACATGTAAATGGATGAAATTAGAAAACATCATACTGAGTGATATAACCCAGATTAAGAAAGACAAACATGGTGTATATTAACTTATATGGGGATATTAGCTGTTAAGTCAAAGATAACTAGGCTACAATCCATGGAGTTTAGATATAGAACAAGGTACTAGCAGGGGCAGAAGATATCTCTAGGAATGGGAAATAGAATAGATAATCACAGATGGATGAGGAAGACTGACTGGATTAGGAGTATAAATTAGGGAGGGGAAGGGAAAAGGCATCTATCTGGCTGGCGACTCTCTGAGTTTGTTTTCCCAGTCTCCTCCTAGTCTGGTCGCCCCACCTATATTTTGTGCCTGGGTACATCCTACTTGTCCATTGGCCAAAACAGATTTATTCATCAAACAATAAGATAAACATATATTCACAGCATACAGAAGGACACCCCCCACCCCCAAAAAATCTTAGAGCAGATAGGGATGAATATAGAGATCCACAGCTATACTTTATGCAGACTGAGAGAGCTTGGAACTCTTATTCCTAGAAGGGATGTCTCTATTATATATCTCGTCTCAGGACTCGGGGCTCCCTATGGGAAAGGAGTTGTAAAGTGTGTCCATTATTTTCTTTCTGTGAGATTCCCTAGTCTTCATTCTTGTGGGTCTATTTCTATATCTGTTTCATGTGCTTTCCCTTGGACTCTTTTCCTTTTGTTTTCTACCTATTCTGACATATTAGTTTTCATTCTATTTTATTATTAGCACTCAGAATTCTGATTGTTTTCTAATGAGAGATGGAAAGAAGCTTGATCTGAATGGGAGGGGATATAGGGAGAAACTTGGAGCTGTAGAGAGAGCAGAAACTGTATTTAGGATATAATATATGAGAAAATAGCTATTTTCAATAAAAGAGGAAGGAAAGTAAAGAAAAGAGATGCTGCTGAAAAGAAAAATAGCCAGGGAGGACTGGCCTACTGAGAGGAAAGAGGATAGCAATTCTACCTAGAAACTACTGTATAGAAGACCTTATTTTCACCTTTTCTGAATTGGATGTTTTGTTCATAGCTTCCCTTGGCAACTTTGCACTATATATTGCTACTTACCCCATATGTTTAAAGTAAATAAATTCATTACTTAGGATCCTTGATTTTGAAGAATGTAAATAAATCATTAACTTGAAGGGAAATTGTGGCTATCCCTTTTAAAGAACATGAAAATTATGTACCTCACATAGTAAAAACGTGGAAATGGACTTTAGGATTGCTGAAGGATGAACATTTAGAAGATACAAAGTGAAGCTGTGTAGCCTTTAGTAATGCAATAATACAATCTGGCTTTTATTCAGGCCTCTGTTCATAAAACATCACTTATGATCTTTGCTGTACAAATGTATCCATGTTCTGTATATCAATGTTTAAATTGAAAGCCATGTGTTTATTGTGGGAACTGGATTGTCTGGAAATGGAGTCTTTTTCCACAGTTATTCACTTCTTGCTTCATTTTGCAAGTGCTTCACAAAACTTTTGCATGCTTTTAAAAAACTCTTAACAGTGAAATTCAAGTTCTAAACCCCCAGCTACCATAATACCTCCAATGTTCTCAGGTGAGTTACTGTGGCGTATTTATGTCATGGACTTCTAGGCCTGTTGATGTATATGAGTCAAATGACCCTGCATTACTTCTAAGGCATTATTGCCTCAGCCACTATTACCCAAAGCAGATGTAATTCCTTACTATTACATGGATATAAACAGCTCATGAATAAATAAGATGATTTCATCTAGAACTAGTAAAGAGGCCTTACTAAAAAAAGGTTTGTGTGATAGATAATAAATAGCAACTGGTAGGTTAAGACTCATTGGGAGACAACAATTTGAGCTACAAATCAACTACAGAACATGTGTGAAGGAGCATAGGAGAAAAGTAATGTTCCAAACACAGAAAACAAGGAAAAACAAAAGCCGAAGTCTAGGAGGATGTGTGAATTATTGAAAGTCTGGAGGCACAGGAACATATACGTGGTAATGAGAGAATTAGAAATTTTTGACAAAAACAGGCATATACCTGATAATGCAGAGTTGCACCATTTTATTTTTGATAGTTGAAGTTACTGGGATATTACAGTATAGTGATTACATTGCCTGATTTAAAATGATTACTTTCAGTGCTCTATAGAGAATGAATTTCAGGTGTTTAATAATTGTAACTCAGACAATTAAGAGAATCTATAGGACTTCAAGAAGAAGAAATAACATGTTGTTTGTTTGCCTCCTCTCATGGTAGAAATAAAAAATGTTAAAAAGAGTCAAATCATAATACATTAAGAAAAGTAGAGAGTTTAGGGGCTGGGGAGATGGCTCAGGAGTTAAGAGCACTTGGTGCTTTTCTAGAGTATGCAAATACTCTAGAGCCAAGTGAGGCACTCACAACTACCAATAACTCCACCTCTATGGGTTCTAATCCCCTCTTTTATACTTCCAGGGTACCCTCATACTCTTAGTATATACATATATAGATAAAAATAGAGATATTATTCTGACTCTCAGCAGCAATTTATGCTTTACATTGTTGCTTCTCTTTGTGGCAGCAATAGATGGAAGTGGACATGTAAATACCACAGCATGTGTGAGGAGGTCGGAAGACAATCCTTGGGAGCCAGTTCTCTCTTACCTGCTTCTGATCAGGAGAATCAACTCAGGTTAGGTTTTCAGTTTTGTATTACATGCAGGTTTATCAGATAACCTACCCCATGAGTCCATGCAATTAAAATTTCAAAATGATAGATAGCACTGGTTTTCAAATTAGCAATACAAAATGTTTTTGATGATCTTACTTTGTTCCTGCAATATCTTTTTCCATTGATTTAAAATGTGAGTTTGCTGATGTTTTCCATCTGGGATCAAAGAACAGTATTCCTGGTTTTTATAGGCCTTAGAGACTCCTTTGTTTTATTTCTGATTCTTATCTGCAGTTAGGATCAGTCACATTACCTCATATTTGTAGTATTCTGCCATATTCCCAAAGCATATTGTTTTGTGAGAATACATGTGGGTTTATATTAAATTATGGGTGCATGTGTGTCTGTGGGTGTGCATGATTAAGCATACAGAGGCCTGGCATTGGTGTCATATCTCTTCCTTAACTGGTTTCCACCTTCTACATTGAGACAGGGTCTTAAACTTGAATCCAGAGATCACTGATAGGCAGCTTGGTCATGAGAGATCCTGTTATTGCTTATTGCTCTCTAAGTGCTGGGACTGATGCCGAATTGTCATTTCCATCTGATATTCATGTATGTACTAGAGATATACACTCTGTTCCTCATGCTAGTGTAGCAAGTACTTTACCTGCTGAGCCATATCTTCCTCTTAAATGCTCCTATCAGTTTTCTTTCTCTATTGGGCATACACAATTTATTTAACACAGTTTATAAAATTTTTACTTATTATGTTTTTATTTGTGTGTCTGTATAGGCCCTGGAAAGAAGTACCCACAGGCCAGAATAGAGTATTGTATTTTCCCATGACTGGAGTTACTAGTAGTGGTAATCTAGTTCATGTGAGTAGTGGAAAAAGTACTCCAGTGGTCTAGAAGAGCAGCAAGTACTCTTAACTTCTGAATCTTTCTCCAACCTTATATTGATACAATTTCCGGTTCACTAATTACTTCTTTATCTATTTCTATCCTGTTGTGAAATCTACCAATAATATTCTGCATTCTAATTATGACTCTTTACTATGGTTTTTAGATGTTACTGTATGTTACTTAGGTGTTATTCAGGAAGATTCCTATGCTATTATTTATTCTCCACTGTCAACTTAAGGCTTCCTTCTTACAACCCATATCTTCCAGAGACTAAACACCAGGTCAAAGAAATCTGCATATTGATTTTAAACCATGAATACCTTGACAGTCATGTTCCCAGGATCCATAGACAGCATTTAATGTCATGACATTCAGTGATAAGGGTATTCCTTTATGTATTTACAACACAATGCTCAATTAATTTCCTATATTTTCATGACTTTTCACTTGATCATACCTCTGTGTAAATTCTTGCCTTTATATTTTATGGATGATTTTACACTATGGTTATCTCAGTGGTTATTAAGATTATTTTATATTTCCTCTATGAAAAACAATTCTAATTACCATAGCCACAGGGTGAGAATGTCACCCATTTAATATTAATTTTGTGTGAGATAATTTGGGCCTAAAATCATAATCAGAGTTTTTTTTCTGATATAACCTTTGGCCAATTTTCAGTATGCTAAACTAAATTTCTTTTGTTAAATTTAAAATAATCAGGGTAATCTTTCAGGGGATCATATTTCAATTTGTTAACATTCTAAATTCACAAAGATGAACTGTAAGAGAAAAAGATAAGACAACTCAATTTTTGGTTTAGTTTTTTTTTTTGTGTGTGTGTATGTGTGGGTGTGTGGTATTTATTCATGTTTAAGGGTGGGGGAGGAAGTGGTGTTCCCTGGAACTGGAGTTACTTATGGCTCCGAGCTTTCATAAAATTGCTGGGAACTGAACCTGTGTCATCTACAAGAGCTACAAGTACTCTTAACTGCAGACTCAACTTCTAAACCAGAAGAATGCTCTTACTCTTACCCACTAGGCCATCTTTCTAGCCCCAGAGCAAGCGAGGTTCTTTTAACAATGCGGGAAGTTCCAGATTCTTCACCTATTATGCCTTTAAAGCACATGCCAAAAATTCTGGCCCACTTACCCACATGACATGTAGGATCTCTCTCTCTCTACTCATAACAGACAGCTGTATAGAACAGGAAACAAAACAAAACTGAAAAGAACATTGTTAAAGCTGTCTAAATCAATTTCATGTTTTTCTTGTAATTATGAAGGGACAAATAAATTGCATGGACTACACCCTCTGGTGAGGCTTGCCAGATGCAAATGTAACTCGCTAGTTTGTTCAGCAACATCCTGGGGCACATTTGCCAGCAGTATATGTATCCAGAGGTACCGGTGTTCATTGCAAGACTCAGAATCACATTTGTGCATCATTTTCATAAGGTCTCACTTTTGACAAACCCTCAAGGCATAAGTTGATTTTATTGGTTTTTAGCTACCAGGGTAAATGTATAACATTTGGTGCCACACTCAATGACATTCCAATCATCTGTGGAAAACAAGAATCACTGAACTATATTTATATGCTTAAATAAAAGTTTCTTTGGAAATAGAAAAAAATATCACAAAGCATTTCAATATCAATGAAAAGTAACAATGCTTAATGCCTTCTGGTCCTGCGAGTAGGAAGATACTGTCAAAAGGAACTTAGAAAGTTTGTACAGTCTTTGGGGCTCCAGTATTTCTCGTGGACCTCTGGGAGTTTAACACAGAAAATTACTAAAGGAAATGACAAAACTCATATTTACTTTTTAAAATGAAGAAAAGCAGTTCCATTAATGATAATATGCAATATCAACAGTCATGCTAAAGTAGAAGGGCAACAATTTCGCGAGGTCCCGTACACAGAGCAACAGACAACCAATGTCTGCTGTTTTCCAATAAACAGTGGTTAGCCCTGATGTGTTATACACACAAATATCAAAAACTGACTCAACAGGATATACTTATACATACTTGTACATATACGTGAATAGATAACTATAGGTACATATGTATTAGTAATAAAGAAAAAGAGACTATCACCGTGAGAATGGGGTTGTATGGGAGGAGTGAACCGAAGGCCACTTGGGAGGGTGTGTAGTGAAGAAGGGAATATAATTCTATTTGAATTATAAGCATTAAAATATACTACACCAGAGATGCAGCAATTATAAAAAGATAATATGTATGAGCAAACAAAGCTGAACCGTCAACAAATTCCAAGAGATTTGCAGCACTTTGGGAACAAATTCATTCGCCACACACTTGTGTTCAGAGATGCAGCAACAACCTCAGTTTTCTAGTTTCCAACTTGAGCCTGTTCCACTTTAAGCCATTTCTTTTAGTATAGTCATGTTTGGCAACATTATCAGCTACTGCATTCAACTAGTGTTTCATGTGTACTTGATTAATATAACGAAAATTGATTTCTTCCCAGAAGTTCATATCTTAACCTTTGTCAAGTAATTCCTTCCGTGTTAAATAAAAATCTAGCTTTATGGATTTTTTATTATTTTAATTATAAATAGCTTGTTTTACATGTCAATCCCAGTTCCCTCTCCCTCCCCTGCTCCCACCCCCCAACCCCCCATCTTTCCACCTTATTACCATTTCTTTCCACGTAGGGGAATTTTAAGTCCTTCACTGACATTTCTTCACTGGTTGTGTGGGGTGTCTCCACTCCAAGGAAAGAGGGCATGCTCTGTGTGACTTTGCAAAGTGTCTCGCTGAGGCTTTGAGTCTCTGTCCACCTAGGGAGCTTGGGTTTTGGTTTTCATTGGTAAAACTGTACAGGAACATTCAATTGTACACCTAGGAGATTCACTGCACAGAAGAATCAGAACTATCTGTAACGATGTGTTTTTCTTGCTTCCTCAAAACTGATGGCCTCAGGTATAAAGCCTTAGCTTAGAACAAAAGTCACCTTGAATCAATTTGGAATGCTTCCCAGATCTTCTTTGCCTCATTTTTTTAAATGTAGTGACATCAGCATTTTATATTCCAATATTTATTCTACAGAAAAAGTCATTTTCAAAGCTCAATAAACAATGATATCATTAAATTGGCAGCACAGGAGATAGCAAAAATATCTCTCCATACTATGAGTTTATTAATCAAACTTAGTTTATTACATTTGGTAGAACATTAAAACTGTTTTCTTGAACTACAAAACATAAATGTTGTTACTTCTTAAATGTGACTTCCTGGGTTTCCTAAAAGTGAGCTATTTTATATTGAAAAAACAAACTCTCTATTTAAGATGTGTCATCTTTAGCAAAGGTTTCTCTACAGGTGTTCCTGAAAAAGCTGGTGACATCAACATCCCCCATCCTCACTGGAGGCTGAAAACTCCAAGGTTCAGCCTTTCGAGAGGGCAGAATATACATGAGATTGGTCTTTTAAATTGATATTTCCTATGAATTATATAGATTAAATCTGAAAACATCAGGCTGGGCTTTTTGTTTAATCTGATAAATTTGCAGTAAATTAAGGAAAAGAGAAGATACTATACACAACACTGAGATTCACAAGACTGTGTTGGCAACTATTGCATTTAGCAAGGTAAAACCCATGCAATCAATTCTTCATTGAGAAATAATTAATGCTAGCATACAGTAATTAAATTATGCTTCTTTACTGATCCTTGAAATAAAAAGTAAGGAGCCAAATCCCTCAGAATAAAAATGCTCAGACACACTTTAGTCAGTCCTACACTTACATGTTTCTTCATGGTGAGTGCATGAATGACATGTTTTAAAATATGACTTCTTAAGCTCCTTAGACATACAATTATGTCTATGCATAGAAACGTATGTGTATGTATATATACATATATATGTATATATATATATGCATGTGTGAATTTTCTATTTTTATCACTGCTGTTGTCAGCTCATAGAGATTTTTAAACTCTACCCTTGGTTTGCCTGTCACCCTTCCATCTAGCACAGCAAGGCACTTTGGGAATGTTTACTGATCAAACACAAGGAAATTGAATTGCAGCAGATGTCAGTTGTTACTTGTGATCTGCTCAAAGGCATGGGAAGATTCAGGCATGCACCTTATGACCTTGCTCCAAAGCATACCAATCTTGGAGGTAAATAGCCCAAAGACATTCTAATATCCTATGGTATATAGAAAGGTAAGCCCACCAGATTCTATCAAATGGCAATTGCTGCAGAGGGATGCTCCCCACAAGTGGATAGAGTAAGAGTTGCCACATTAGACATCACAGTATAAATTCACTATATAGTCACAACATTAAAAGATCTTAAGTTGATGAAGCTGATGGAAAGACTAAGGAAGAAAAACAGGTATTAGAGTATGAGAGGCACTAAAAAATAATATGTTGCATACTGGAGGCCTTCAAGGTAAATTACGTTTGCAAAGTTATACCTATGTGTTCTGTGTGCAACATGGGGTGAAGCATAGATTTTATATTCTTTGTGTAATTTCAAGAAGTCGAATAATTAAAATTATTTTGATGAGGTCACCAAGGATACATTCATCTCAGAATCTGAATATTTTTGCTGAAAAAAGAATAAGTAATATTTATTAGACTTCATTATTTAATTCTAAAGACGAGATAAATAAGGCAAACAAGTTTCCTCACTAAGTACTACAGAAATTTTAAAAAAAAGTTCAAACACTTCTACATATGTTTTAAATTACTAGAATGTCTTTGATTCTATATTATGGTCCTCAATTCAAATTGTTTAAATCTGTGGGAACACCAGACCTTGAGCAGAGACCCACTTCCCCTTCTGCCTGGGAGTAGGCAGCTGTAAGACAATGTTTACTAAAAACATGTTTACTAAAAACAATACAATGCCCGGGGGCAATATGTTCCTGGAAAAGGCCTGCCCACAGAAACCACCCTGACCTCGACCTTGTCCAAAGACTAACTGCCTCTTCTGCCACGCCCAGATCAGTTTTTGGGGTCAGAGCAGAACCAGCCAGGGTAGAGGAGAGAGCAGAAGCTTCTCTGGAGGGAGCCTTTCTTAGGAAGTTTTCTTGAACCTTTTTGGGGCCTGCTTAAAGTTTTCTTTACATCGTTGAACAAGTCTCTGTGTTGTCAATCCCCGACACCCTCTGCACGTTCAAAATCAGTTAAAAGAAAGTAAATTTAAATATGCAAATCATATAATGTCCTTGGTTTCCATTTAATCTCTTCTATCAACTCTGATTGAAAAGCCCATCACCTATTGTCTGAGCACTGTACGAAGTGAAACTTGAATTGATGATACCCAAATGAAGAGGTTCTGATCTATTCACATTCTAAGAGTACTTTACAAATATAATTATTTTATCCTGTTAGAAGTGTAGTAACTCATTTTTCATCCTTTGGTAAATCAGTTTGATATCATTCTGGAGTATTTATGATTTAATTATGCTTAGGCTACCAGAATCATTTTACAGAAAATAAAGTTATAGTGCTGTTAACACAAGTCTAGAAACAATGTCTGAATATGCCAAATTAATTTTAAAGTTAAGTCACCATGCTCAACATATGTATTTGAGCTAAAGGTCAGTTTATTGAATATACAAGTGGCCAGCAAATGCAAAAGACACTTAAAATTATAACATTTTCAGTTGAATGCAGATATTTTCTGGGCAATTACTATGTACTAGGATTCAGAAAATATAAAAGAGATTATCTTTGCTCTGAATTCTATAAAGAACAAGATATCTTTAGAATCAGCTAGAGGGAACCTTCCTGAGTTGCAACTATAGTTTGCAAACATTAACTGTATTTTTCCTTAGTGTGACTGTTTTCTTTTATTGCTAAGAAAGTCAGTTATCAGAACAGGTTAAATAAGCTAATGTGATTATTGACTTACAGAAAATATGTCATGACAAAATTGTTATTAAAAAGCTGACATGGAAAACTACATATTCATGCTTGCTTTTTCATATACTTTCCTTTTTTAACTTGTTCTTCACATATCTTCTTCTAAACCGAAAAATGAAATACCACTGGGATAGCAGTAATGAGAGTCCATTGGGGAAAAATGTTTATTTGGGAGTAATTGGATAAAATGATGGCCGTATCGCTGGGCCATTTAAGAGAGGAAAAATGAGAGCAGTGCTATTTCCAATGAAGAAAAAGAGGAGAAAGAGTGATAAACAGTAGAAAATCAGAAGCAGCCCCCCTTTACTTACCTTCTGTAAGGAAGCAAGGTGGAGGCATTGCAGTTCTCTTTAGAAGGGTGTGCTGCCTGCACTTTGTCTCTGCAAGATGAGTCTCCGTCCCTAGATGAGGCATTGGGTGTGATTCCACTGTGTCTTAGCTTTGTCAAGTATTTAAAGAATTCAAACCAAAAGCACTGAAAGGTTGATTGAGCAGTGTCTGTAAGTTTGTTTGCGTCTCTCACTGCAACCATTCTCTATAACCCCTGTGTTCATTCTACTACAAAGCAGTTCCTTCAAAGAAACAGAAGCAAAGACAGTAACAATGAAAATCTAGATTGTATATAATATTAGTTTCAGATAGTGGTCAAAATAAAGTGCTTATAATAAGGGGATCAAGTAAAAACTGTTTTTTTTTCAGAATTTGAGGACTACATGTCAGCGATCTATCCTTCAGCAAGACTGTTTTCTGAGACCTGTTGCCTTTGTTGGGAGATTTTGCTCCTCTACCTGTATGCTTATACATTTTTGCCAACGGATGTTTCTGAATTATTTATTTACATCTTTTAGAAGCTATAGAAGACTGAACATTCAATTCCTAGACCCAACATGGAATGGCTCACAAATCTATTGTGATTCTAGTTTTAAGGATCTGACGTTTCCTTCTGGCCTCCATAGGTAACTGCATAGGCACACACACACACTGGAAGATGTGCTTACACATGTGGAAACATGCATGTGTGCTCTCTCTCTCTCACACACATACACATACGCACAAACACACACACCTCTATTTTTTTTTATTGAAACAGGGTTTCTCTGTGTAGCTTTGGAGTCTGTCCTTGAAACTCACTCTGCAGACCAGTTTGTCTAGAATTCATAGATATCTGCCTACCTCTGCCTCCTGAAGGTTTGGATTAAAGGTTTGTGCCATCACTGCCAAGTTCACACACATCTTCAAATAGAAAAAGCAAATAAAATTCAAAACATCTTGGTATTGGCACACAAATAGACAGGTAGACCAATGGAATCGAATTGAAAACCCGGGTAATAACCCACACACGTACGAACATCTGATCTTTGACAAAGAAGCTAAAAATATACAATGGAACAAAGAAAGCATCTTCAACAAATGGTGCTGGCATAATTGGAGACTGGCATGTAGAAGAATGCAGATCGATCCATGTCTATCGCCATGCACAAAACTTAAGTCCAAATGGATCAAAGACCTCAACATAAATTCATCCACACTGAACCTCTTAGAAGAGAAAGTGGGTGGTACCCTTGAACGAATTGGTACAGGAGACAGCTTCCTGAACATAACACCAGTAGCACAGGCAGTAAGATCAACAATTAATAAATGGGACCTACTGAAACTGAGCTTCTGTAAGGCAAAGGACACAGTCAGCAAGACAAAAAGGCAGCCCACAGAATGGGAAAAAATATTCACTAATCCCACATCTGACAGAGGGTTGATCTCCAAAATTTACAAAGAACTCAAGAAGCAAGTGTCCAAAACACCAAAGGACCCTATTAAAAAGTGGGCTGCAGAACTAAATAGAGAGTTTTCAATAGAGGAGTCTAAAATGGCTGAGAGGCACTTGAGAAAGTGCTCAACATCCTTAGCCATCTGGGAAATGCAAATCAAAACATCTCTCAGATACCATCTCACCCCTGTCAGAATGGCTAAAATCAAAAACACCAATGACAATTTATGCTGGAGAGGATGTGGTGAAAGGGGGACACTCCTCCATTGCTAGTGGGAGTGCCAACTGGTTCAGCCACTTTGGAAATCAGTGTGGAGATTCCTCAGAAAAATGGGAATAAACCTACCACAAGACCCAGCAACTCCACTCTTAGGCATATATCCAAAAGATGCCCATTCATACAACAAAGAGGTCTGTTCCACTATGTTCATAGCAGCTTTATTTGTAATTGCCAGAACATGGAAGCAACCTAGATGTCCCTCAACTGAAGAGTGGATAGAGAAAATGTGGTACATCTACACAATGGAGTACTATTCAGCAGAAAAAAATAATGGAATCATGAGATTCGCAGGCAAATGGATGACACTAGAAGAAACCATCCTGAGTGAGGTAACCCAGTCACAAAAAGAGAAACATGGCATGTACTCTCTCATATATGGATTTTAGACATAGATCTGGGGAGTGCCAGCCTACAATCCTATGGCCAGAGAGTCTGGGAAACAGAAACTTTATTTAGTGGCTGATCGAAGAAGAGGCAGACTCCCTTGGTTAAGTACTGAGCTGAACTCAAGAAAGCCAGTAACAGAGAGGGAGGACTGATGATCAAAGGGATTAAGACTGGGCTGGTTTAACCCCCAGAAACAGCTGACCAGACAAAGGTTAACTCTTGAATCCCAGGCATTAGCCTGGGAAGCCAGCATGGGACTGATCAAGACCCCCTGAATCTGGGTGTCAGTGAAGAGGCCTAGGGAATCTATTGAGCCTTGGGCAGCAGATCAGTACCCATCCCAAGTATACACACGGACTTTGGACTCCAATAGAACAATGTGAGGTGCACTCTCACCCAGAACTCTTGGGAAAGGGTCTAGGCCCTGCCCTATATGAAATGACACACTATGGACACCCCCACGGAGGGCCTCACCCTCCCTGGAGAAATGAGAGGATAACGGGGGGGAGGGGAGGGCACGGGAGGAAGGGAGGGAATGGGAGAGGGACCTGGAACTGACTTGTGAAGCAACCTTGATTCTTATCTAAATTTAAACTGGAAAATAAAATTAAAAAAAAAAGTGGGGTACAGAACTAAACAGAATTCTCAATCGACGAGGCTAAAATGGCTGAGAGACACTTAAGAAAGTGCTCAACATCCCTAGCAATCAGGGAAATGCCAATCAAAACAACTCTGAGATACAATCTCACTCCTGTCAGAATGGCTAAAATCAAAAACACCAATGACAGTTTATGCTGGAGAGGATGTGGAGAAAGGGGAACACTCCTTGGCTGCTATTGGGAGTGCCAACTCGTACAGCCACTATGGAAATCAGTACGGAGATTCCTCAGGAAAATCGCAAACAGTCTACAAAAAAAAAAAAAAAAAAAAAATCAAGTTTAAATTACTAAAAAGTGTTAAGGAAGTATATTGACATTAATGTTTAATTGAACAAATCAAAGTTTTCATAGAACTGAAAACGCCAACACACACACACACACACACACACACACACACACACACAAAGCCTTGGCAAACATTCCTAATTTTAATTTCAAGATAGAAGAAAATGAAGTGAAATAAACTAGCAATAACAACAACGAAATTACCATTACCTGGCACAAGTTATCAGCAACCATAAAAACAATTACATCATAATCCATAAAATGGTGCATAGAAAAACAGACCCATGATTTTGCTCACAATGTAACGAAAGTCTTGAAGGAAAATAGATATGGCCCATATGTTCAAGTCCTGAATAGGGTTGCCCCCATAAGAATATATTATCTCTGAAATGTTAAGTAATTTCTGCATCTTTGACCTCTGTTTTATGTCCTAAGAGCCACTTCTTGGAAAGAAGAAAATAATACATTGCACAACACAAGCATTATATTATATGCCAGGAAAAACAATTGTATTTTTTAGAATCCATTCACACTACTGTCAAAATATAAGTAACTGGAAAAAATGACACAGCATGTAAAGTGCCTGTACAAACGAAATTCCTACTGTGTGTGTGTGTGTGTGTGTGTGTGTGTGTGTGTGTGTGTGTGTTTACCTTTTGGTCTTTTGGGTGATATTCAGAGGTTTGCTACTTGCCTAGTTTTGAAAATGATACAAAGTGTCAATCCTGTCAAAAGCATGAAGAAATATATTGAAATTATAATTATAATCACCTAATTATTTCTCGCAATTGGTAAATTTGTTTCATGAGTTGAACAGCAACAGTGCACTACTAAGAAATACAATTGAATTTTGGAAAAAGTCCTTAAGCTTACAGTTTAAACAAGAAAATAATAGTGAAATCAGTTAATAGTGTAACCAGAATAAATAGCAAGTATTAAAAAAACAATTGGAATATCAGTGTGAAATAATACTTCACTGACTTAGCCATAATTGCTTAAATGGTAGAAAAAGATCCAAGGGATACTGTTCAAATACACCATTCATATAAATATAATTTCTGTTCCAGCTTTTTTTTCTTAAATTAACGAAACTCTATGTTTTAAATAAATACAATTTGTTTATATCCAGGGAAGCCTGATAACACAAGATAAGAGATACACAATTTTCTGTTTTTTTTAAAGATATTTTCCTTGGGAAGTTCATGCATCTCTCTTTGGACCTACTTTGTTGGATACCTGTTCCCCATGCTAGATTATGTAGTCAAGCCTTGATACAGAGGGGAGGATCTAGGTCCTGCCTCAATTTCATTTGCCATGCTTTGTTCAAGATCATGGGAGGCCTGTCCCTTTCTGAATGGAGAGAGAGGAGGAGTGGATGGGGAGAGGTGTAGATAGGAGTGTGCCAGTGTGTGGAATGAGAGAAGAGGAGGGATGGGAAACTACAGTCTCTATGTAAAATAAATAAAATTTTAATTAAATAAAATAAAATTTAAAAGAGTATCTCTCTAAATGAAATGATGTCAATGGTCACTGTTGGACCCAGGTATCTCCAGGTTGAAAGAATGGAAGAGGCAAACAGATAGTCAATCAATAAAGGATTGCATTCTGAGGAAAAGTACAGAAGAGATTTGCTGCAAGAGATTTGAAGTCTCTGAATGATCGTTACTCAAGATCCCTTAGTTACTTCTCAGTGATTACTTTGGGCAATTCAAGAGCAGGAGGAGGAACTGGTTGCTGGAGATGATGTGACAGACTCCCGGCATGTAAGCCTTTGTTCACCCTACATATGTCCTTTTCCATGATGTCCCGCGCTACCGTCTCGCCAGCAAGAACGACGCAGAACACTCGGATCCTTCTGCAGTAAAGCTTTAATGCATCTTGAGAGATAGATGATCAGCTTCTTAGAGGGAGACCCCAAGCTAAGAAACCCAGCCCCTTATATAAGCCTAGGAGCTCCGAGTGAGATGTGTAGAGCCGGGATTGGTGGTTTGCACATCACCCCAGATGACGTCACGGGAGAGGCACAGTTTAAACGGTTAACTCCAACTGACAGCGACAGTTAACTCCAACTGACAGCGACAGTTAACTCTAACTGACAGCGACAGTTAACTCCAACTGACAGCGACAGTTAACTCCAACTGACAGCGACAGTTAACTCCAACTGACAGTGGATGTCAGCGCCATCTTCTAACGGCAATAGCGATAGCGAGGGCGGCTCCTCACATCTCCCCCTATTCATTTATTTTTGAAGCAATAGGACACCCACAACTTTGGAGTGGAGATAGAGGTCAAATCCCCATGTGCAAATTCGGAACATGTACAAAGCTCCTCTCCAGGGTCTTATCCCCAGAGGAAGTCCTGACCAGTCCGATGTCTTTTTTCTGGGGGAAGGAGATCATGACATAGAACCTTCATGCAAGATGACTTATCTCCCAGGAGAAAGTCGTTATACCGCAGACCTCTCCTGTGCAGTGCTTAGCCTTGCAACTCCTTGGGCTGCTGAAGCCTACCCACTCTATCCCGTGCAATGAGACTAGCCTCGTGGGGTGCAAGAGCTGGGAGGCCAGCGACCTATTGCTTTAACATGGTTAACCAAATGTCAGGGGATGCTCCGTGTTCTAAGGCAGCAAGTGCTTGTGCCACCACCACTTTCTCCTTTTGTTTGGGCTCTGAGCGTACACACCATCCAAAGCATCAACACTATTCCACAGCAGAGAACTAGGCTAAATGATCCTACCCCCACCCATTCCTTAAAATAAGAAAATGCAGATGAAATCCAGGGGAGAGGTCTTCCATCAGAGAAAGATCCAGATGCGTCGAATTCACTTGCAGGATCGCCATTCTCAACTCACGGAGTGTCTGCTCAAACTCAAAAGTCCAATTCTGTAATAAATGTTGAGACAGAGCTTTTGACAGGTTAGCTGCTCTTGTAAAATTCTCATATTGTACTAAGTGACACAAAGGCCAGGCAACTTTGTTCACATCCCAATTTGGCCATCTGCCACAATATATCCAATTGTTCCTGAACCAAATTAATCTGTTGGTTTACCAACATCAGGCCTCCTTGTATCTGAGAATTGGCAGTGGCCTGTTTATCTAGGACCATGGTCACAGTGGCCTATAGTTCATTAATGGTTTGAGTTGTCTGCACAGTGGCAGAAAGTGCAAGGGCCGAGGCGGTAACCGAAGCAGTAACCGCGGCGGTGGCTATCAGGCCCACAATAATAGCAGAGATCCCAAAAATCTCGCTTTTCCCTAAACAAACTCAAATTACTTGGCGCCTCAACAGGAGCTGGAATAAATCGAGGCATGCGCATTACCAAAGCAAAAGGGTGCTTAATAGCATCCCAGCATAATGCATAAAAACAATTCTAAGCAGAACAATTTATTTCTTTCTGATTCTTACCTAAGGTATCATTACTCACAACCCAAATAAAGGGCAGCTGAATAATTAGTTCTCTTAAAAGGGGTATACTTAACATTGGAGGAGGACCAATCAGATGATCCAGAGCTCTGTCCCTCACTCAGACTGTTGCCTAATGCCCCTTTCCAATCAAAAGTAATCTGTCCCTTCTCACTATCATAGGAGAAAGATCAGTACAGCTTCCATTAATTCAAAAGGATTAGCATTAGATCTTTCTGGATCCATATGAATAAAATTATCCTTTAATGAAGAAATCACAGTAAAGCACAAGCTTCCTACTAATGACAAGGTTCTCTCATCCTGAAAACTCTGTATCTGAGGATCTAAAGGCAAAAAGGCAAGCCCCAAGTCTCTATTATTTGTGAAAAATCTAGGGAACACCTGGGCATTCTGCATCACTGGCATCGGTAGGGGAAGGTAGACATGATGGCCCACCGTAACTCTCCCATCATACTAGGAACCATCATCCCGAGTAGGAGAGTCTTCATCACCCACTTGGCCTCCATCCTTCTTATTCTGGAGTTGTGAAGGAGCTCTTCGAGTGAGTCTTTCAGGGATCCACAGGGGGTTTTCTTCCTCCTGTGGAAAAACACACACAGCTCCCCTGGATCTTATAAGAATAGGATCCGGGCCTTTCCAGAGATCAGTCAAGACATCTTTCCATTTTACCATTTCTTTTGGCCTATCAGGCTCTAAACTGTGGCGATCAGCCGCAGTGTGGCCTTGGGCATCACAGTTCAAGAAATTAAGGGTAAAAAGTGCCATGGATACAGCAACTCTTGGTACCGAGGGTAGAACATCCTCAATACTCCCCTTTTGTTTAATCAGATATGATTTGAGTGTACGATGGGCACGTTCCACAATGCCCTGTCCTTGAGGGTTATAAGGTAGGCCAGTTAGATGGGTAACATCCATTTGCCGACAAAACTGTCGGAATTTTTGAGAGGTATATGCTGGTCCATTGTCTGTTTTTAAAATTCTGGGTTTTCCTCAAGCACTCCAGGCCTCAAGGCAATGTTGAATCACATATGAGGCCTTTTCCCCTGTTAGGGGTGTGGCAAACATTACGCCAGAACAGGTGTCAACAGAAACATGAACATATTGAAGCCTTCCAAAAGAGGGAATATGAGTAACATCCATCTGCCACATCTGCAATGGTCTAATGCCACGTGGGTTTATTCCCATGTGGGGAGTAGGTAAGAATTCGCAGCAATTCTGGCATTGAGTAACAATTTCCCTAGCCTCTTTCCTGGATAGAGCAAAACGACGGCGCAAGGTCTCAGCCGTCACATGAAAGCGCTTATGGAATTCTTTTGCTGCTTGTGCATGGGTAGACAAGGCAGCGGCCACCAGCTTTGTAGCCTTGTCCGCTAAGTCATTCCCTAAGGACATGGGACCTGGGAGTCCAGAATGTGCTCGGACATGGGTAATGAAAACAGGAAATCTCCTATTTAACAAGGCAGCTTGTATCTTCTGAAAGATGTTAGCAACTCTGCTGGAGGATCTTATTATTCCAGCTATCTCAAGGAGATTAACTGCATTAACCACATAAGAGGAATCTGATACAATATTGAGGGGTCCTGGAAAAGCCTCAAGAACCTCCAGTACTATCAGACATTCTACAACTTGAGGTGAAGTTTCATTATATTGTTTAGATATAACCCTATCCTTGACCACATAAGCTCCCATACCAGTTTTTGATCCATCAGTGTACACCACAGTCCCATCTGGGAGTGGGTCTTTAGCTGTCACTTGTGGAAACACTATAGCCTGGTTTAGGGCAAACTGTAAAATTGGATGCTTTGGAAAATGATTATCAATTTGTCCTGAAAAGGAAGTAACTAAAACTGCCCAATCACTAGATGTGGCTGCCAAGGTCTGAACTTGTGCAGCAGTATAAGGCACAATCAAGGAATCAGGATCCCTGCCAAAATGTGTAACAGCTGCTTTTATTCCGCGAAGCGCGAGCTGTGCAACAGCATCAGGGTACCAGTCAATAATCTTAGCAGGGGAAGCATTTGGATGAATCCAAAGTAATGGTCCATGTTGCCACAGGACTGCAGTTGGCAATTGAGCTGTCTTAAAAACACACAGATTAAAAGGTAGTGACTCCTCAATTCGTTGTAATTGTGCTTCCTGTAAGGCCTCTTCCACCATCTGTAAGGCTCGGTGGGCGGCAGGGGTAAATTTTCTGGGTGAGGAGATATGAGGCTCACCCTCCAGGAGATCGAAGAGGGGTTTTAGATCAGCAGATGGAATTTTTAAAAAGGGCCTCAACCAATTTATATCTCCCAGAAGTTTCTGAAAATCATTTAATGTTTGTAAGTGGTCTTTGCGAATTTCTATTTTCTGAGGAACTATATTTTTGGGAGTAATCTTTGAGCCCAAAAAGAGGCCTGTATCTGCAATTTGAACCTTTTCTGAGGCAATCTCTAATCCCCACTGTTTTAATTCAGCCACCAGCATGGGAAAAGCCTTTTGTAAAACATCTAACTCTTTGTGACAAATAAGAATATCGTCCATATAATGGATAACGATTAAAGATGTAAATTGCTTCCTAATTGGCTCCAAAGCCTCCTGCACATATAGCTGACATATTGTTGGGCTATTGGCCATGCCTTGCGGCAGTACCTTCCACTGAAATCTCTTGTCTGGTTCCATATGATTAAGAGAAGGGATAGTGAAGGCAAACCTTGGTCTATCCCGTGGGTAAAGTGGAATAGAGAAGAAACAATCCTTAATATCTATAATAATAAGCTTCCAATCTTGAGGAAGTGCAGAAAGCAAAGGAAGGCCTCTTTGAACAGGGCCAAAAAGATGCATCTGATTGTTAATGGCCCGCAGGTCGTGGAGTAATCTCCACTTCCCAGATTTCTTCTTAATAACAAAAATTGGTGTATTCCATGGGGAGGTAGAAGGCTCTAGATGCCCCAGCCGTTCCTGTTCTTGCACTAATCTTGTGACAGCCTCTAATTTTTCAGAGGATAGAGGCCATTGAGAGACCCATAACGGCTCCTCTGTTTTCCATGGTATGGGTCGTGAAGCCTCAACGGCCCCTAAATAAAACCCAGTCCTTTTCTACCCCGATTTCCGTGTTGTGTAATGGGTTTTATTCTGCCTTGTTCTTGCCTACCCAAGCCTCTACCATTTGTATAACCCCATCTTTGCCATAATGGCTGATGCCTGGGGGGAGTATTCATTAGTTAGGGTCATGCCCATGGCTTGTAACACATCTCGTCCCCATAAATTTACAGGGAGTGGCAACACATAGGGGTAAAACATCCCTGTTTGCCTTCAGCATCCCGCCAGGTTAAGGCTGAGGCACTGATGGCAGGAGAGGACTGGTATCCAAGACCTTGTAGAGAATGAGATGAAACAACAGTGGGCCAACACTTCGGCCACCAATGGAGTGAAATAATGCTTTTGTCTGCTCCCGAATCCATTATCCCTTCAAATTCTTTTCCATTAATTAACAATTTTATTGTAGGTCTCTCATTTAGGGGTATAGCCAGATAGGCTGAATCACTTCCAGAAGATCCCATAGCCCTTTTTTGTAAAGTGTAGGTTTCTCCATCCCCGAGGGAGGGCAGCAACACCAGTTGTGCAATTCTATCTCCCTGCTTTATAGAAAATACACCCCGAGGGCTAGAACAGAGAACTTGAATCTCCTCTTTATGATATGGGTCAACAATCCCAGGATATATAATGAGTCCCTGTAAAGTTAAGGAGCCACGGCCCAGAATAAGCCCAATGGTGGCAGGGGGCAAAGGTCCAGGGGAATGGACTGGGACCGGTTGAACATTCATTTGGGGCATGAGTAAGAAGTCGGAGGCGGCACGCAAGTCCATTCCGGAGGTTCCTCGGAAACCTCTACTTCCTCTTGATTGCTTTTCTGAAATTGGTTCCCATATTTCTGAGGGCCCTGGGACCATGGGCCCCGTGACCCGTTTTTTGATTGGGGTACCTTGGATTCTTCAATAGGGGGCAGAAGCCTCCCTTTTACATCCCGGACTGACCTGCATTCGCTAGCCCTATGATAACCTTTACCACAACGATAGCAAAGCTTCGATTCTCTTGTTCTTTCAGGGGCTTGACAATCTTTCTTAAGGTGCCCCATTCTCCCACAATTAAAACAAGCTTTTCGATTAGATAAATCTCTATACCTGTGCGTTTGTAAAATGGCGGCAGCTAGTCCTGCATTGGTTAGGGGTCCCCCAGCTCCCTGCACACTCTGAGCCAATCTTGTAAACCTTTGCTTTTGCGAGGGGCGATAGCCGCTCGACATTCCTGGGTTGCTTGTTCATAGACAAGTTGCTCAATCAGGGGCATAGCTTGTTCTGAATCACCAAAGATGCGACTGGCGGCCTCTGTCATTCTGGCCACAAAGTCTGAAAATGGCTCTTGGGGTCCTTGGACAATCTTTGTAAGGTGTCCACTGGACTCTCCCCTTTTTGTGAGGGCCTTCCATGCTTTAATAGCGGCGCCGACACCTGACCATAGACGCCCCAGATGTAGTTGGTTTGATTAAGGGCATGTTGACCCTGACCTGTCAGCATTTCAAATGTCCACTGCCTCTGATTCTCATCTTCAGCCGTGGCATTAACTCTAGCTTGTGCCTGGGCTGCATCATACCAGAGAGCCTTCCATTCCATGTATTGTCCCATGTTGGGAAGCACTGCTTTCACTGTCGTTTGCCAGTCAGTGGGAGTCATGGCAAAATTAGCAAGCCTTTCCACCTGTAATGTGGTAAAGTTAGCATTGACCCCATAATTACGAACGGATTCGGCCAATTCTTTAATTTGATTGTAATCTACGGGGTATGTACTCTTCCGCCTTCCACATTCTCGAATACTGGAAAAGCCATTTGTATTTTTCTCCGTTCCTCTAAAGGTAAAAAGGAGTCAGTACCAGTATTCAGCCGAAGCTCATATGGCGGAGGCGCTGAGGGGCGTGAGCCCGCCGGATTTATAGGCGGTGGCCTCACATTCATTTTTGTTTTCAGTGGCCGGTGTCTATCAGGGTGATATCTTTTTTCCTCATACCGTGCCACCTCCTCCTCTAGACCACCTTCTTCGCTAGAATCCAGAGTGTCAGAATCAGAATTATCTAGCTCCAAGGCTTCTAGCTCTACTGCAGGGTATAGACTAGATTCTGGCTTTTTCTTTTTCTTAGATTTGTTAAGGGGTGAATGATAACTCCCTTCTTTCTCTCCCCTTTCTTAACTTCCTGGGAGGGCCTTTTTTCTTAGACATGTCTTTTCTTTTGCGAGCTCCCATTCTCTCACTCCGTTCAGTTTCTGACATGCTATCCTGAACTTCCTCTAAGGTTCCCTGACTTTCTATTATAGCAGGGTGACAGGCCTCATCCTCCAAGCAGTTTTTAACTAGCTTCCAAATGGCTTTGGTACCTAAGCAGAGATCTCCTTCTGCATGCTTCCTGTCTAGTTCTTTACCTAGCTTGTTCCATGAGGCCACAGTGAGGGACCCGGAACAAGCATACCATGGTGCCACTCTATCTACCTCCTTCACAAAATTTTGAAGTGTTCGTGGTGCAATTTTAAGATCTCTTTGTTTTAGCACAGTCTGTAAGGCTGTAACCACTGACTGTGACGACCCCATCGCGCTGACAGCTTATCTAAAAACGCGCTCAACTCCGTTACCAGACTGACAGCACCAGACTGACAGCACCAGACTGACAGCACCA